>NC_141041.1:6085000-6092500 GCF_052040795.2 Danio rerio
AGGATGGACCCATGTTTTCATCTTGACGTCGGCAAATTCTGACCCTACCATCCAAATGTCGCAGCAGAAATGGACACTCATCAGACCAGGCAATGTTTTTCCAATCTTCTATTGTCCAATTTTGCTTAGCCTGTGTAAATTGTAGCCTCAGTTTCCCGTTCTTAGCTGACAGGAGAGGCACCCGTGTGGTCTTCTGCTGCTGTTGCTCATCCGCTTCAAGGTTGGATGTGTTGTGTGTTCAGAGATGCTCTTCTGCAGACCTCGGTTGTAGCGAGTGGTTATTTGAGTTACTGTTGCCTTTCTATCAGCTGGAACCAGTCTGGCCATTCTCCTCTGGCATCAACAAGGCATTTGCGCCCACAGAACTACCACTCACTGGATATTTTCTCTTTTTCAGACCATTCTCAGTAAACCCTAGAGATGGTTGTGCGTGAATCCCAGTAGATCAGCAGTTTCTGAAATACTCAGATCAGCCTGTCTCGTACCAACAACTAAGTCACGTTTAAAGCCACTTAAATCATCTTTCATCCCCATTCTGATGCTCAGTTTGAACTGCAGCAGATCGTCTTGACCGTATCTACATGCCTAAATGCATTGAGTTGCTGCCATGTGATTGGCTGATTAGAGATTTGTGTTACCAAGCACTTGGACAGGTGTACCTTATAAAGTGGCCGGTTAGTGCATGTTGTATTTATATAATAATATAATAAATTATTTGAATGCTTGTATAATCCGTTCAGCATGTATACCTAAAGGTCATCATTATCTTTTATGTGCAACGTGTGTGTGTATGCGAGTGCATGAGTGTGAGTGAGAACATGTTTGTGTGGGTGTAAGTGTGTGCATTTGAATGCATGTCAGTGAGTGCATGTGTGTGTGAGTGAGTGTATGCGTGTGTGTGAATGCATGGGTTTAAGCACGTGCGTTTAATTGCATTTGCGTGAGTGCACGTCTGCTTGAGTGTATAAGTGCATGCATTTGAGAGCTTTAAGTGTGTGTGGGTAATTTGCGTGCGTTGTGCATGATCATGTGTGTGTGTAAGTATGTGTGTGACCGTGAGTATGTGTGTTTGTGTGACCATGAGTTCATGAATTTGTTCTTGATGCCATGTGTGTGTGTGTGTGTCTATATCTGTGTGCATGTTTGTTTTTGTGTGTGTGTACATCTATCTTTGTGAGTGTGTGTAAATGTCTGTGCATGTGTGTGTACATGTATGTGTGTGAGTGCGTCTGTGTGTGTGTATTTGTTCACATTCCACTGTTTAAATGACAATCGGTGCTTTTTCATGCCAAACAAGCCAATGAGCTGCGCATGAGGTGAACTTTCTCTGTCTTCACCCCCCACCCCGCTCATTCCTGTCTCTGCTTCTGTCTGTCTCAGTCTGTACTTAAGAGATTTCTGAGGCCCAGCTAATGGTTTGCTGTTGCTTTTTACAGACTACAGCAGCCACAATCACACAGCGGAAACAGCAGTACTGGAGACAGACAGAGAGATCATCAGGGAATGTCTGACATACTAGAAGAAGAGGGTTAGAATAGAATAAGAGCATGCAGGATGAGATGAAAAATACAGAGGGAAAAAAGAAAGCACAGAAAGGGAAGCAAAGGGTTGTGCAAGAAGTGAGTTTTAGCACATCAAAGCTGCGTACATATACATACCTGGCTTAAAAAATAAGATTCAGACGCAAAGTAGCATCCGATAAAGATCATTATAAAGCTTTTGACTTGCCTCAACTCGTCAATTATCACGATAAGAGAAATCTTGATTTACTTTATTACATAAAATTTCAATTACAATTTTATTATTAGGCGAAGCAGTGGCGCAGTAGGTAGTGCTGTAGCCTTGGCTCAGTTGGCGTTTCTGTGTGGAGTTTGCATGTTCTCCATGGGTTTCCTCTGGGTGCTCCGGTTTCCCCTACAGTCCAAAGATATGCGGTACAGGTGAATTGGGTTGGCTAAATTGTCCGTAGTGTGTGTGTGTGTTTGTGTGTGTGTGTGTGTGTGTGTGTGTGTGTTTGTGTGTGTGTGTGTGTGTGTGTGTGTGTGTGGATGTGAGAGATGGGTTGCGGCTGGAAGTCCACTGCGTAAAAACTTGCTGGATAAGTTGGCGGTTCATTCCGCTGAGGCGACCCCGGATTAATAAAGAGACTATGCCGACAAGAAAATGAATGAATGTATTTCATTATTAAATTATTATTTATAAATTTTGATTTTGGTGGTACGGTAGTGCAGTGGGTGCATGATCGCCACACAGCAAGAAGGCCGCTGGTTCGTTGACATTTCTGTGTGGAGTTTGAATGTTCTCCCCGTGTTGGCGTGGGTTTTCCTCCGAGTGCTCCGGTTTTACCCAAACACATGCGCTATAGGTCAATTGAATAAGCTAAATTGGGCGTAGTGTATGTGTGTGAAAGAGTATGTGAAGATTTTTATAACACTATTATATTATATTTTTGGTTTAGGAAATAATGTAATTTAGTTTACTTTAAGCGCTCCAGTCGAGGTTAAGGTTACATTTAATTTAATTATGTGACTAGTAAAATTTAAACTGTAGGTATCAAGGTAAGAGCCCTTTTTTTATTTTTTTTTATAGATATTATTAGGAATGTGAGGAGACACTGGGTTCACGTGAATAAGACAAGATTTTTACACTATTTATACACAATCTTCAATGATGAAATTTATATGCTCAATAATGTTCATGTCTGGTGACTGGGCTGGCCAATCCTTGAGCTCCTTGATCTTCTTCGTCTTTAGAAGCTTTGATATGAAGGCTGAAGTATGAGGAGCGCTATCTTGCTGAAGAATTTGCCCTCTCCTGTGGTTTGTAATGTAATGGGCAGCACAAATGTCTTGATACCTCAGGCTGTTGATGTTGCCATCCTCTCTGCAGATCTCTCACACACCCCCACACTGATTGTAACCCCAAACCATGATTTTTCCTTCACCAAACTTGACAGATTTTTGTGAGTATCTTGGGTCCATGCGGGTTCCAGTAGGTCTTCTGCAGTATTTGTGATGATTGGGATGCAGTTCAACAGATGATTCATCTGAAAAATCTTCCTTCTGCCAATTTGATGAACAACTAGAAGTCAAGGTATTATTTGTTGCCCCTTACAACTGGGAACAGCGGCAAGACCTTTGTCAGGTAGTGTAGGTTGCATATTGTATAATACTGTAATTTTTTTGTTGTATTTTCTAAATAATTAATCACACTTAAACATTAATCAACTATTTTTATTTTATTTAGTTGTTATGATTGTTATTAAACCTTGTGTGTAATTAGCGGTGCATAATTAGTAACTATTCCTGCTGCAAAAACTCATACAACTCAACATTGCCTTGTTTACAGCACTCCAGCAACTTCTTTACAGCACCCCAGTGATCAGCCACAACAGCCTGGCATCAAGTTCTGCACAGTTAAGCACCAATCACAATCTTCATCATAAAAACACAACATCCAGTCTTGTTTCGGTTTTATTCCAGCCTTTTTCCTAAATTAAGGTTATATTTAACAACTTTCTGGGGACGTTTCTTCAGCAAAATTATCCCCAAAGTATAACTAGCGTAAACACACACACACACATAAACACAAGCTATGATAATTACACAGCCCAAGCATCTCGCTCTCAAACACCTTTTTTCATAATCCAAATATGCTCGCCCACATGCACACTAAATGCAGCTTTCTCAAACACATGCGCATTTTTTGACAAGACTTCATTTTTAATGTGTATGCAAATTTAATATAATATTTGCATGCCTGCTGTGTGTCCAGTTGTGCCCAGAATGTTGGAGGATGGCACTGAGTCCGGGCCTGAAACATTGCGGCAAACCATAAGAAAATATGATCTGCATATGAGCAAACAAAACGACAGGAGCCACCGCACGTAATGCTGCCATTTTTATTGCGAATTGCTATTGCTATTGCTATTGACGGGACTCCGTTTGCTTCCTATACATCCTATATAGTGTAAAAGAATTAGTGTTACTTATAATAGTTTAAATGAGTATTTGAAAATTACACGGATGTTAATATTTCCATTTGAATATGTGCTCACTCTTAATGGCTAATATTGCCCACAATACATTGCATGTTATGTGATTAGAACTACATACATGTATTAAATGAAACAAGCACAAAGACTACAAATGTGGCAGATGCACAACATAAAACTACAAATATGGCAGATGTGCAATAAGAAAACCACATACATGGCAGATGCACAATAAAAAAAACTACAAACATGGCAAATGCACAATAAAAACTACAAACATGGCAGATGCACAATAAAAAACTAGAAACACGGCGGATGCACAATAAACTACAAACATGGCAGATGCACAATAAAAACTACTAACATGGCAGATGCACAATAAAAACTACTAACATGGCAGATGCACAATAAAAACTACAAACATGGCAGATGCACAATAAAAACTACAAACATGGCAGATGCACAATAAAAAACTAGAAACACGGCGGATGCACAATAAACTACAAACATGGCAGATGCACAATAAAAACTACAAACATGGCAGATGCACAATAAAAATTACTAACATGGCAGATGCACAATAAAAAACTACAAACATGGCAGATGCACAATAAAAAATCTACAAACATGGCAGATGCACAATAAAAAACTACAAACACGGCGGATGCAAAATAAACTACAAACATGGCAGATGCACAATAAAAACTACTAACATGGCAGATGCACAATAAAAAAAACTACAAACACGGCAGATGCACAATAAAAAAAAAAATACAAACATGGCAGATGCACAATAAAAAACTACAAACATGGCAGATGCACAATAAAAAACTACAAACATGGCAGATGCACAATAAAAACTACAAACATGGCAGATGCACTATAAAAACTACAAACATGGCAGATGCACAATAAAAACTACAAACATGGCAGATGCACTATAAAAACTAGGAACATGGCAGATGCACAATAAATGACTTTAAGCATGGCCAGATGCACAATTAAAAGTTACAAACATGGCAGATGCACAATAAAAAACTACAAACACTGCAGATGCACAATAAAAACTACAAACATGGCAGATGCACAATAAAAACTACAAACATGGCAGATGCACAATAAAAAATCTACAAACATGGCAGATGCACAATAAAAAACTACAAACACGGCGGATGCAAAATAAACTACAAACATGGCAGATGCACAATAAAAACTACTAACATGGCAGATGCACAATAAAAAAAAACTACAAACACGGCAGATGCACAATAAAAAAAAAAATACAAACATGGCAGATGCACAATAAAAAACTACAAACATGGCAGATGCACAATAAAAACTACAAACATGGCAGATGCACAATAAAAACTACAAACATGGCAGATGCACTATAAAAACTAGGAACATGGCAGATGCACAATAAATGACTTTAAGCATGGCCAGATGCACAATTAAAAGTTACAAACATAGCGGATGCACAAATAAAAAACTACAAACATGGCGGATGCACAAGGAAAAACTACAAACCTGGCGGATGCACAAGAAAAACTACAAACGTGGCTGATTCACAGTAAATAACTATAAGCATGGCCAGATGCACAATTAAAAGTTACAAACATGGCAGATGCACAATAAAAAAACTACAAACACTGCAGATGCACTATAAAAAACTACAAACATGGCTGATGCACAATAAAAAAAACTACAAAGATTGCAGATGCACTATAAAAACTAGGAACATGGCAGATGCACAATAAACGACTATAAGCATGGCCCAATCCACAATTAAAAGTTACAAACATGGCAGATGCACAATAAAAAAAACTACAAACACTGCAGATGCACAATAAAAACTACAAACATGGCAGATGCACAAAAAACTACAAACATGGCGGATGCACAATAAAAAACTACAAACATGGCAGATGCACAATAAAAAACTACAAACATGGCAGATGCACTATAAAAAAAAACTACAAACATGGCAGATGCACAATAAAAACTACAAACATGGCAGATGCACAATAAAAATCTACAAACATGGCAGATGCACAATAAAAAACTACAAACATGGCAGATGCACAATAAAAAACTACAAACATGGCAGATACTAAACAAAAGATTACAAACATGGCAGATGTGCAACAAAAAACTACAAATATATCAGATGCACAATAAAATAAAAGCTAAGTATATGGCAGATGCACAATAGAAAAACTACAAAAATGGCAGATGCACAATAAAATAAAAGCTAAGTATATGGCAGATGCACAATAGAAAAAATACAAAGATGGCAGATGCACAATAAAATAAAAGCTAAATATATGGCAGATGCACAATAAAAAAACTACAAAGATGGCAGATGCACAATAAAATAAAAGCTAAATATATGGCAGATGCACAATAAAAAAACTACAAAGATGGCAGATGCACAATAAAATAAAAGCTAAGTATATTGCAGATGCACAATAGAAAAAATACAAAGATGGCAGATGTACAATAAAATAAAAGCTAAGTATATGGCAGATGCACAATAGAAAAACTACAAAAATGGCAGATGCACAATAAAATAAAAGCTAAGTATATGGCAGATGCACAATAAAAAAACTACAAAGATGGCAGATGTACAATAAAATAAAAGCTAAGAATATGGCAGATGCACAATAGAAAAAATTACAAAGATGGCAGATGTACAGTAAAATAAAAGCTAAATATATGGCAGATGCACAATAGAAAAACTACAAAAATGGCAGATGTACAACAAAGAAGCTAGAAACATGGCTGATGTACAACAAAAGAACTACAAACATGGCAGACACACTGCAGACAACTATAAATATAGCAGACACACAACACAAAAACTACAGGCAAAGCAGATGTACAAAAAACTACAAACATGGCTGATAGACAACATAAAATACTACAAAACGGCAGATGCACAATAAAAAAAACTACAACATGGCAGATGCACAACAAAATAAAATCTACAGATATGGCAGATGCACAACAGAAAAACTACAAACATGGCAGATGCACAAATAAAAAAACTGCCAACATGGCTAATGCACAATACAAAACTAAAAAAATGGCAGGTGTATAATAAAAAAACTATAAATATGGCCAGATGCACTGAAATAAACTACAAATATATAAGATGCACATCAAAGGAAAAAAAACACAAATATGGCAGATGCATTATAAAAAACTACAAACATAACAGATGCACAACATAAAACTACAAACATGGCAGATGCATGACAAAACTACAAACATGGCTGATGCACAATAAACAAAAACTACAAACATGGCTGATGCACAACAAAAATACAAATATGCTTGATGCATGGTGAAAAAGAACTACAAATATATCAGATATACAACATTAAAATAAAAACTAGAAACATGGCAGATGCACAACAAAATAAAATCAACAAATATGGCAGATGCACAACAGAATAAAACTACAAATATGGCAGATGCACAACCAAATAAACTATAAACGAGAG
>NC_141041.1:6097500-6135000 GCF_052040795.2 Danio rerio
CAAATAAAGTATTTATGGCTTACAGAGTTCTGTAATGTTTTACACATTGAAAAAAGGGAAGACGCAGTGGCGCAGTAGGTTTGCTGTCGCTGATTCGAGCCTCGGCTGGGACAGGTAGTGTTTCTGTGTGGAGTTTGCATGTTCGTGTGGGTTTCCTCCGGGTGCTAGGGTTACCCCCACAGTCCAAAGACATTATTAGTATAGTATATGAGTGTGAGTAAGTGCGTGTGGATGTTTCCCAGAGATGGGTTGCAGCTGGAAGGGCATCCGCTGCGTAAAACATGTGCTGGATAAGTTGGCAGTTGATTCCGCTGTGGCAGATTAATAAAGGGACTAAGCCGAAAAGAAAATGAATGAATGAACATGGAAAGATTAGATATGAGATTGCAGGTAAACCCAAGTTTTTGAAGCCCTAATTTGGATCTATCTATCTATTTATCTATCTATCTATCTATTTATCTATCTATCTTCTATCTATCTATCTATCTATCTATCTATCTATCTATCTATCTATCTATCTTCTATCTATCTATCTATCTATCTATCTATCTATCTATCTATCTATCTATCTATCTATCTATCTATCTATCTATCTATCTATCTATCTATCATCTATTAACTATCAATCTATCTATCTATCTATCTGTCTGTCTGTCTGTCTGTCTGTCTGTCTGTCTGTCTGTCTGTCTGTCTGTCTGTATGCAGCACATGTTATAAGTCTTACTATCTTGAAATTAACCTAGATATGTTATGTGATTTTTTAAAAAACAGTTTCTTTTTTTCTTAACAGGGTCTCCTTGTGCTGTTATAAAGTGTGCGTGTGTGTGTGTGTGTTAAAGAGAGACAGACAGAAGCAAGATTATGATGATTTAGGGTCATAATGACGAAGGCAAATATTTGTTCGGCCTGTATGAAAAGAGCTGAATGAAGTCTTACACTGCTGGCATTACAGGAATCTGAGGAAAAGAGAGAATGAGGGAACAAACCAGTGGAGAGAGAGAGAGAGAGAGAGAGAGAGAGAGAGAGAGAGATGTGGGAGAAAGTAACCAGTAGAAGGATTTGAAGAAGAAAGAGGAGATATTTAATAAGACAGAGAAGAATATCCATTTTTTATGTTAAATTAATATGAGACGAATCCCCCTAGTGGCTCATCATGTCATTGCATTTGGCTGCTGTTCAGTTTTACATTGGATCACTGCTAAACCTTTTCCTATTTGCAGAGAAAATGTTTACACTGTGTGTTTATGAATATTCAGGAAAAGGTTTGAATACTGCCATCCATGACAGAAGCAGAAAGCAGCTGTAAAACTGAGTGTAGCAGCATTATTGAGTCAGAAAGCAGTGCAGCAGCGGCGAGCATACGGCTTTTTACACACTACACTCTTTAAAATATCTCTTTTAATTCAGTGTGTTACTTGTGGGTTTTATTGTAATTATCTGTAAAGCTTTGCAGCAACTTTTGAGTAACATTTGTAAGTCATGCATAAAAATAAAACCCTTTTCACACGTACATTTTAAAAATAAATCACAAAACACTGTAGTTATCCTTATCGTACAGTTGCTGTGTCGAAATAATTGTACTTCTGTATGTCTAATGTTTAATCAAAGTAACAATAATGTACAAAAATCACTTTTATAAGTGGTTTAAACACAGGTATGTGTCAGCAATGTGTGAATATAGTCAGCCTCTAAGGGTAAACATGTATTACTCTATTATTTATAATCACACTTGATAAAAACAGACTGCAGAAACGCTTTGATTGACATTCTCCATTTGTACGTGTCATCAGAGGGGGTAAGCCCCGCCCATTAATGACCATCTCTCTCTCTCTCATTAGCATAAACAGCCCTGAGTGAGAAGCATGTTTATATTTTTTAGAATACTGATTGCATGTTTTAGCACGTTAGTAGCATGCTATTTGTATGTTTTAGCAGATTGCTAGCATATTTTAGTATGACCCTAGTACTTTATTATTGCGAGCATATTGTTACACATTGTGTTTAGCAGCTTAAATTATTTTAGCATCTTAGGACAGTATTTTAAACACCACCAATTGCATGTTATGGGACATTATTTTTTAGCATGTTGCATTGTTTTAGCATGTTAATATGTTTTAGAATGCTGATTTCATGATTTAGCACATTAAAAGCATGCTACTTGCATGTTTTAGCTTGTTGCAAGCATGTATAGCAGATTGTTTGTATATTATTGCATGATCCTAGTATTTTATCGAATATTGCCAGCATATTGCTACACATTGCTTTGTTCTTAGCAGCTTAAATTGGTTTAGCATGTTAGTACAGGATGTTGAACTTTGCATGTTATGGCACATTGATTTAGCATGTTGCATTGTTTTAGCACGTTAATATGTTTCAAAGTGCTGATTGCATGATTTAGAACATTATTAGCATGTTATGTGCATTTTTAGCTTGTTGCAAACATATTTTAGCATGATCATAGTATTTAATAAAATATTGCTAGCATATTGCTAAACATTGCTTTATGTTTAGCAGCTTGAAATGTTGTAGTATGTTTGTACAATATGTTCACCACTGATTGCATGTTATTGTTTTTAGCATGTTGCATTGTTTTAGCATGCTAATATGTTTTAGAATGCTAATTGCATGTGTAAGCACATAAATATCATGCTACTTGCATGTTTAAGCTTGTTGCAAGCATGCTTTAGCAGATTGCTATTATATTTTAGCATGATCCTATTATTTTATAGAATATTGCTAGCATATTGTTCCACGTTGCTTTGTGTTTAGCAGCTTAAAATGTTTTAGCATGTTACAATATGTTGAAACACCAATTGCATGTTATGGCACATTGTTCTTAGCATGTTGCCTTGCTTTAGCTTGTTACTATGTTTTAGAATGCTACTTGCATATTTTAGCTTGTTGCAAGCATGTTTTAGCAGATTGCTAGCATATTATAGAAGGATCCTAGTATTTTATAGACTATTGCTAGCATATTGCGACACATTGCTTTGTTTTTAGCAGCTTAAATTGTTTTAGCATGTTAGTACAGTATATTGAACACTGACTGCATGTTTTGGCACATTGTTCTTAGCATGTTGCATTGTTTTAGCATGTTAATGTGGTTTAAAATGTTGATTGCATATGTTAGCACATTATTAGCATGTTATGTGAATTTTTTAGATTGTTGCAAGCTTTCAGCAGATTGCTAACATATTTAGCATGATTCTACTATTTTATATAATGTAGCTACCATATTGCTACACATTTCTTTGTTCTTAGCAGCTTAAATTGTTTTAGCATGTTAGTACAGTATGTTGAACACTGATTGCTTGTTATGACACATCGTTCTTAGCATGTTGCATTGCTTCAGCTTGTAAATGTTTTAGAATGCTATTTTCATGTTTTAGCTTGTTGCAAGCATGTTTTAGCAGATTGCTTGTATATTATAGCATGATCCTAGTATTTTACAGACTATTGCTTGTATATTGCTAACACATTGCTTTGTTTTTAGCAGCTTAAATTGTTTTAGCATGTTAGTACAGTATATTGAACACTGATTGCATGTTATGGCACATTGCTTTAGCATGTTAATATGTTTTAGAATGCTGATTGCATGATTTAGCATATTAATAGCATGCTACATGCATGTTTTAGCTTGTTTGCAAGCATGTTTTGCAGATTGCTAACATATTTTAGCATGATCCTAGTATTTAATAGAATATTGCTACTAGCATATGTATACGTTGCTTGGTGTTTAGCAGCTTAAAATGTTTTAGCATGTTAGTACAGTATATTAAACATGCACTCACTTACATGTACATACTTAACACTACTTCAAAAGCATGCATTTGGTGTGTGTGTGTGTGTGTGTGTGTGTGTGTGTGTGTGTGTGTGAGAGAGAGAGAGCTTCTGAGACATTAGCGTGACTGGACCTCATGAAGCTCCGCCTCTCGCACGTCACTCTTCCCAGCATGCCTCACTGTGGCCATTTTTACAGCAGCTAGTAAATGAACATATAGAAGTTTAAAGCGTGTGAAGATCTCTAAATGAAAGACTGCTCCAGCCGGTCGGAGGATTCTCTCATCTTTTCCTGCGCAATGTTAAACATTTTATTATCTGGAGCCGGACCACTTAAAAAGCTGTTATGCGTGACCCAAAACAAGAAGTTTATAGTGGCAAACGTCTATCTGATCTGGCCCTTAAGCCCAGCTTTCAAACGTCCGAGGTCTGCAATTCAGCAACTGTAAAATCAAGAATGTCCAATGACCTCCAGAGTTTGGATGGTCTGTGTATCTAATAGGTTTATTCACAGTGCTACAGCATAAATACCTAATTAAATGTCAGCACAGTTTTCAGTCAGTCATCGGGGCTGTATTTATTTGGCCAAACATGCAGTAAAAGCTGTATATATTGTGAAATATTATAATAATTTTCAATAACTGTTTTCTTTTTACTTGCATTTAAAAACGAATTTATTCCTGCGATGCAAGGCAGATTTTTTGGCATTATTACTCCAGTCTGTCAAATGGTTTAAAATTATAAATTGATTCTCAAAAAAAAATTTCTTATAACAATAATATTAATAATAATAATAATAAAAACACAATAATAATAAAAGGCACATATATATATATATATATATATATATATATATATATATATATATATATATATATATATATATATATATATATATATATAATAAAAAAATATATTAAAAAATGTAAATATATATAATTAATATTTATTATATAATATTATACGATTATTATTAATATTTTTGTGCTTAATAATAATAATAATAACAATAATAATTATAACAAAAAGCACAATAATCATAAGCACATTAATAATTATTATTATATTTATTATATATAATTCTTTAAAAAATAATTATCATTATTTATTATATTATGATAATATATTATTAGCATTAATACTTTTGTCAATTTTAAAATCATCTGCAAGGCAGATTTTTTTGGCATCATTACTCCAGTCTATGTCACATGGTATAATATTGAATTGATTCTCAAAAAAAATTCTTATAATAATAATAATAATTAAAGCTGCAAGCAGCGATGATAGGGACCTCGCACCCGGGCTCACCGCCGCCCGGTGGCCTCAGGATGACAGAGAACAGCGAACAGTAATAATTTAAGCCGATATATTTAAAAAATCTGAGAAAATCACCGATTTATGCCAAACCTCCTCCTCTCAGCAGGTGGCGCTATGACTGTGACTCAAGATTGGCATGTAGATGTCACCAGGAGAGGAATCTTATCAACCATGTGAAGTTTCAGGCAGATCGAACATTGTTTAGCTGAGTTATAAGCCAAACTGCCTTTTGTCAGCAGGTGGCGCTACGACAGACTCAATGTTGTTATGTAGATGTGTTCAGGAGAGGACTTTTATCAACCATGTGAACTTTCAGGCAGATCGGACTTTGTGTGGTTGAGTTAAAATGCAAACTGCCATCTGCCAGCAGGTGGCGCTATAACTGTGACTTAAGATTGGCATGTAGATGCCTTCAGTAATGGAATTTATTCAACCATGTGAAGTTTCAGGCAGATCGGATGTTGTTTGGCTGAGTTATAAGCCTATCTACCTTCTGCCAGCAGGTGGCGTTATGACTGACTCATTACTGTTTTGGGGATGTGTTCAGAAGAGGACTTTTATGAGCCATGTGAAGTTTCAGGCTGATCTGACTTTGTGTGGTTGAGTTATGAGGACTTCCTGTTCCACGGCGAAGTGTTGAGGTTTGTCATGCCGCCACGGACACGCCCCTCTGCAAAAACTCTAGATCTTGACAATATATCATCACTTAAGCTTTCAGATAACAACCCACCAAACTTGGTGCTGATACAAAAAAAATAGTGGGAGGAGTTTATTTCTCTGTAAATCATGACATTTCCTGTGGCCAGCAGGTGGCGCTATAACTGTATCTGGATATCGGCATGTAAATGTGTTCTGGTCTGGACTCTTATTAAACATGTGAATTTTGAGGCAGATCGGATAATGCATGCCTAAGTTATAATGACTTCCGGTGTTGTGGCGAATCTTCAAAGTTTGCGGGGCCGCCACGGACGCGCCCATCGACAAAAACTATAAAGCTCCGCAATTTAACATCGCCAAGGCCTTTAGATGACAAAACCCAATTTTGGTGTCGATAGCATAAAATCCCTAGGAGGAGTTCGTTAAGATACAACGCCTGGAAATGGCAAAAATGCCACTTATTTGCAGCAGGAAGTTAAAAATATCCGACTTCCTGTTGGGTTTGAGATATGGCTCCAAGAGACTTTTTCGTATGTTTTGGCGTGTTTGAGGTGTGTGCCAGTTTTCGCGCATGTGCGTGATTCATGGATCGGGGGCTCGTCCGTTTAATTTTTCTAGGTGGCGCTGTCGAGTCATTTTGCCACGCCCACTTCAATATTGTTATGTGGATGTGTTCAAGAGATGACGTATATCAACCGTATGAAGTTTCAGGCTGATCAGACTTTGTGTGGTTGAGTTATGAGGACTTCCTGTTCCTTGGCGAAGCGTTGAGGTTTGTCATGCCGCCACGGACACGCCCCTCTGCAAAAACTCTAGATCTTTACAATATATCATCGCTAGAGCTTTCAGATGACACCACTCTATTTTGGTGCTGATACGGGAAAGTTTGTGGTAGGAGTTTGTTATAGTGTCAAACATGTCATTTCCTGTGGCCAGCAGGTGGCGCTATAACTGTAACTGGATATCGGCACGTAAACCTGTTCAGGTCAGGACTCTTATTAAATGTGTGAATTTTGAGGTAGATCGAATATTGCATGCCTGAGTCATAACGACTTCCTGTTTTGTGGCGAATCATCAAAGTTTGCGAGGCCGCCACGGACACGCCCATCAATGAAAACTCTAAAGCTCCGCAATTTATCATCACCAAGGCTTTAAGATGACAAAACCCAATTTTGGTGTTGATTGGATGAAATCCCTAGGAGGAGTTTGTTAAAATACAACGCCTGGAAATGGCAAAAACGCCACTTTTTTACAGCAGGAAGTTAAAAATATCTGACTTCCTGTTGAGTTTGAGATATGGCTCCAAGAGACTTTTTCCTATGTTTTGGCATGTTTGAAGTGTGTGCCAATTTTCGTGCATGTGTGTGATTCGTATATCAGGGGCTCGTCCGATTAATTATGGTAGGTGGCGCTGTCGAGTCTATTTGCCACGCCCACTTCAATATTGTTATGTGGATGTGTTCAGGAGAGGACTTTTATCAACCATGTGAAGTTTCAGGCAGAGCAGACATTGTGTGGTTGAGTTATAAAGCCTTCCTGGTCAATGGCGAAGCGTTGAGGTTTGTAATGCCGCCACGGACACACCCTTCTCCGAAAACTCTAGAGCTTCACAATATATCATCGCTAGAGCTTTCAGATAACACAACCCAATTTTGGTGCTGATACGATAAAATTTGTGGGAGGAGTTTGTTACTCTGTAAAACATGTCATTTCCTGTGGCCAGCAGGTGGCGCTATAACTGTATCTAGATATTGGCATGTAAACGTGTTCAGGTCAGGACTCTTATCAAGCGTGTGAATTTTGAGGCAGATCTGATAATGCATGCCTGAGTTATAATGACTTCCTCTTTTGTGGCGAATCGTCAAAGTTTGCGAGGCCGCCACGGACACGCCCATCGATGAAAACTCTAAAGCTTCACAATTTAACATCGCCAAGGCCTTTAGATGACAAAACCCAATTTTGGTGTCGATCGGATAAAATCCCTAGGAGGAGTTCGTTAAAATACAACGCCTGGAAATGGCAAAAACGCCACTTTTTCGCCACAGGAAGTTAAAAATATCTGACTTCCTGTTGGGTTTGAGATATGGCTGCAAGAGACTTTTTCGTATGTTTTGGCATGTTTGAGGTGTGTGTCAATTTTCGTGCATGTGCCCGATTCGTGGATCGGGGGCTCGTCCGTTTAATTTTTCTAGGTGGCGCTGTCGAGTCATTTTGCCACGCCCACTTCCGAAGCCCATAATAAACGTAAATTTTCACCACTTCTGAGGCGTGTGCAAAGTTGCGTGAGTTTTCGGGCATGTTTAGCCCCTCAAAACCGCGATTCATTCCGGACGAGAATAATAATAATAATAATAATAATAATAATTAAAGCTGCAAGCAGCGATGATAGGGACCTCGCACCCGGGCTCACCGCTGCCCGGTGGCCTCAGGAGGACAGAAATCAGTGGACAATAATATCTTAAGCTGATATATATAAAAAACCTGAGAAAATCACAGATTTATGCCAAACTTCCTTCTGTCAGCAGGTGGCGCTATAACTGTGACTCAAGATTGGCATGTAGATGTCTTCAGGAGAGGATTTTACTAAACCATGTGAAGTTTCAGGCTGATCAGACATTGTGGGGCTGAGTTGTAAGCCAAACTACCTTCTGCCAGCAGGCGGCGCTATGACAGACTCAATATTGTTATGTACATGTGTTCAGGAGAGGATTTTAAACAACCATGTGAAGTTTCAGGCAGATCAGACATTGTGGGGCTGATTTGTAAGCCAAACTACTATCTGCCAGCAGGTGGCGCTATGACAGACTCAATATTATTATGTAGATGTGTTCAGGAGAGGACTTATATCAACCATGTGAAGTTTCAGGCAGGTCGGACATTGTGTGGTTGAGTTATATGGACTTCCTGTTCTATGGCGACGCGTTGAGGTTTGTCATGCCGCCACATACACGCCCCTCGGTGAAAACTCTAGATCTTTACAATATATCATCGCTAGAACTTTCAGATAACACCACCCAGTTTTGGTGCTGATACGATAAAATTTGTGGAAGGAGTTTGTAACTCTGTAAATCATGTAATTTCCTGTGGCCAGCAGGTGGCGCTATAACTGTATCTGGATATTGGCATGTAAACGTGTTCTGGTATGGACTCTTATTAAACATGTGAATTTTGAGGCAGATTGGATAATGCATGCCTGAGATATAATGACTTCCGGTTTTGTGGCGAATCATCAAAGTTTGCGAGGCCGCCACAGACACGCCCATCGACAAAAACTCTAAAGCTTCGCAATTTAACATCGCCAAGGCCTTTTGATGACAAAACCCAATTTTGGTGTCGATCGGATAAAATCCCTAGGAGGAGTTCGTTAAAATACAACGCCTGGAAATGGCAAAAATGCCACTTATTTACCGCAGGAAGTTAAAAATATCCGACTACTTGTTGGGTTTGAGTTATGGCTCCAAGAGACTTTTTTGTATGTTTTGGCGTGTTTGAGGTGTGTGTCAATTTTCGTGCATGTGTGTGATTCGTAGATCAGGGGCTCGTCCGTTTAATTATTATAGGTGGCGCTGTCGAGTCATTTTGCCACGCCCACTTCAATATTGTTATGGGGATGCGTTCAGGAGAGGACTTTTATCAACTATGTGAAGTTTCAGGCAGATCGGACTTTGTGTGGTTGAGTTAGAAGGACTTCCTGTTCCATGGCGAAGCGTTGAGGTTTGTCATGCCGCCACGGACACGCCCCTCTCAGAAAACTCCAGATCTTCACAATATATCATCGCTAGAGCTTTCAGATGACACCACCCAAATTAGCTGCTGATACGAAAAAATTTGTAGGAGGAGTTTGTTACAGTTTAAAACATGTCATTTCCTGTGGCCAGTAGGTGGCGCTGTAACTGTATCTGGACATCGGCATGTAAACGTGTTCAGGTCAGGACTCTTATCAAACGTGCTAATTTTGAGGCAGATCGGATAATGCATGCCTGAGTTATAATGACTCCCTGTTTTGTGGCGAATCGTCAAAGTTTGCGAGGCCGCCAATGACACGCCTATCGACGAAAACTCGAAAGCTTCGCAATTTAACATCGCCAAGGCCTTTAGATGACAAAACCCAATTTTGGTGTCGATCGGATAAAATCCCTAGGAGGAGTTCGTTAAAATACAACGCCTGGAAATGGCAAAAACGCCACTTTTTCGCCGCAGGAAGTTAAAAATATCCGACTTCCTGTTGGGTTTGAGATATGGCTCCAAGAGACTTTTTCGTATGTTTTGGCATGTTTGAGGTGTGTGCCGATTTTCTTGCATGTGCGTGATTCGTGGATCGGGGGCTTGTCCGGTTAATTTTTCTAGGTGGCGCTGTCGAGTCATTTTGCCACGCCCATTTCCAAAACCCGTAACAAACGTAAATTTTCGCCACTTCTGAGGTGTGTGCAAAGTTTCGTGAGTTTTCGGGCATGGTAAGGCCCTCAAAATCGTGATTCATTCCGGAAAAGAATAATAATAATAAACGGAGCAATTCCAATAGGGCCTACGCACCGTTTCGGTGCTCGGTCCCTAATAAACGGAGCAATTCCAATAGGGCCTTGCACCGTTCGGTGCTCGGTCCCTAATAATAATAATAATAATAATAAAACACAATAATAAAAAATAAATTTATATATATATATATATATATATATATATATATATATATATAAGTATTTATTATAAAATAATATATGATTATTATTGTGCTTAATAATAATAATAATAAAAGCACAATAATCATAAATAATAATTATGTAAATAATGATTATTTATTATATGATAATAATATATTATTATTAGTAATATTATTGTCAATTTTAAAATCATTTGTGCTGCTTCCTATTTTTGTAGAAATCGTGACACATTTTATTGAAGTTGTTTTTTATAAAGCAGTCATACTGTAATTCTTTGAAATTATAATTATCAAAAACAAAAATACTATTAAAGCAAATGCAGTGCTGGTGGGTATTTATTTAATTATGATTCCCAACATTCATTTTAATCCCATTAAAAAACAAAAAGAATATTTAATACAAATGCTATGCCTACAAATTTGTTGTCAAAATTTTATGTCTAAAAATAATTAATAAACAATAAATTAGTGAAATAAAATCCAGGGTGTGTATGCATTGGTACATTTAAGGCGGAATCAATTGCTATATCTTAAATGCATACAATGAGCATTCAGAATTTGAAATGAAAAATATTGGAACAAAAGTTTGATTCACAACTTTTGAGAATAAATAACTCAAAAATCTTATTTATTGGCCATGCCTGAAAACAACACAAATATTACTTCTAAAAAAATGACATTTATTTGCATGAAGCTTCACTTTTAGATAATAAAGCGATTAACATTTTGTGCTGCAAAAGAAAGACGGCACGGTGGCACAATGGTTTGCACTGTCGCCTCACAGCAAGAAGGTCGCTGGTTCGAGTCCTGGCTGGGCCAGTTGGCATTTCTGTGTGGAGTTTGCATGTTCTCCCTGTGTTGACTTTAGTTTCTTCCGGGTGCTCCGGTTTCCCCCACATAGTGTATGAGTGTGTGTGATTAAGAGTGTATGGGTGTTCTATTCGACCTATCCGTCTGTTTGTTCATCCATCCAACCATCCATCAGTCTGTTTGGCTATATGTCTGTCTGTCTGTCTGTCTGTCCGTCTATCTATCTATCTATCTATCTATCTATCTATCTATCTATCTATCTATCTATCTATCTATCTATCTATCTATCTATCTATCTATCTATCTATCTATCTATCTATCTATCTATCTATCTATCTATCTATCTATCCATCAACTATATCTATCTGTCTATCTATCAATCTGTCCATCCATCCATCCATCCATCCATCCATCTATCTGTCTATCTATCTATCGATATATCTATCTATCCATCCATCCATCCATCCAACAATCAATCCGTCCATCTATCTATCTTACCATCCATGTCTATATCTGTCTATGTCCATCCATCCATCGGTTTCCCCCCCCAATCCAAACACATACTCTATAGGTGAATTAAATAAACTAAATTGGCCGTAGTGTATTTGTGTGTCTGTGTATGTAAGAGTGTTTGGGTGTTTCCCAGTGCTGGGTTGCGGCTCGAAGGAAAAAAAATGGAAGTCTTTTGTAGAATTATAAAAGTTTTACTGTCATTACTGATCAATTTAAAGCATCTTTGCACAATCTCACACACTAAAATGATGGCTGAAATCCTCATAGACCTGCAGTGCACACACAAACGCCACTTACTTTCGGTGTGTGTTTCAGAGATGGAATTTCACAGCATACAAGTTATCCTATGATCCTCTCTCACAGTCAAGTGAAAGCAAATTTAGCATGTTAAGAACATACACACACACTCACTGGCCTACGTGCAAACACACACGCTTTCCTGCACAGGTAATCTTTACGTTCATAAATTCAGGTTTCTTTCATCTAACTGTGGAAGCGTGCATCTTGGTAATAATGCTATGATTTTATTCCTAATTATGTCTCTGTTTCGTTCAGACAAGCTTATTCTTGGCCTTACTGGAACTCGTATTGTTAAATGATAGTTTGAGTTTCTTTGTCTACTAAGAAAAAACATGAAATTGCTATGTGAAAGATGCTAAAACACACACACACACACCCACAGAGCCAAGAAAACTCACAAAGAATGGTCATATCGCAATTGTTTCTCCCAGCCGCACTGGAAGTCTCATATGCTTTCCGGATCTTTCCAGTAATGTGTGAAGTAAATTTCAGAATATAAATGCATTTTTTTCTCCGCAAACTCTTGTATAAGTTTATTTCTGTCAACGATTTGAATTTATTCATTTGTTTATGTAGTTGAATTTATCTTGAATTTATTAAATTATGTAAAACACAACAATCAAGTTTATCAAATGAAATGAGTGTAGTTAACTCAAAATTGACTGAAAGTTAATTCTACTCATTTAAAAAGTTTTGAACTCAGTGTTGAAGCCAATGAGTAAATTAAATACTTCATTACTTCAACTTAAATGGAGTTCATAGTACTCGTATAGATTCGTTGTTTTTTTTTTTGTTTTTTTTTAACTCAAATCGTTTGTAGCAATCGGTTTCTTCAAAAAGTTTGAGTTGCCTTAGCTTATTGGGTTTTACAGTACTCAGTTGGTTTGAGTTCTCTTCATTTATTGGGTTTTACTGTGCTCAAATTGCTTCGTTTACTCTTATGGATCAAGTTTACAGTACTTATTAGGATTAGTTTTTTAACTTAAATGGTTTGTTGCAATCGGTTTCCTCAAACGGTTTGTTATCTTAACTTTTTGTTTTTACAGCGTACAGTTGTCATTTGAAAATTCAATTGTTAAATACATTTATTAATCTAACAGTGCTACATCAATAGAATAACATGGAATTAATTATGTCCAATAATTTAGAATTTTATATAATTCATATATATATATATATATATATATATATATATATATATATATATATATATATATATATATATATATATATATATATATATATATATATATATATATATATATTTCTACAACAGTTCTTTCTGGTTCTCAAATCTGATTGGCTGATAGCCGTGATATATTTAAGTAATATCAGCACCCGCACAGCCTCTTTATCCTTTGTGTATTACTCCGCCTACATACAGCCAGCAACAAGCAGACACTACAGATCTAAAGTTTAAAAGATGCTTGCTCAGCTGTTTAACTGTCAGCTTATGATTTGAATCCAACGCAGAAGAGATTTGTGTATGTATGAGCAATATTTTTGCTCATTTAAGCTATTTTGCTCATTTAAGCTATTTTTTTGTTTTTATTTCTGTTTGCTTTCTCATAAAATATATGAAAAAGACATATTTATATGGGACTTTTTGTCATCAATGTGTGAACATCTTATAGACGAATTACCAGTATGTAAACATTCAGGATGCTCGCACAGCGAGGTTGCAGAAAAAAAATGGGAGCGATTGCATTCACTGCAAGGGAAGGACATCCGATGGAGTATAGAGTTTGTTGTCGTCTTAGAAATAAGTTATATTGATTATTACATATATATATATATATATATATATATATATATATATATATATATATATATATATATATATATATATTTATATATATATATATTATTTACATAATGCTTTCAGTGTATTATTACAGCTTGTCACCCAGTGATAAGCAGAGTGATTCACCAAAATTAATATGAGCGGCGTTCGTCTGACAGGTCCATTTGTGATAGCACCCTCCCAATGAATATTGGATAAGACGAAATGACCCAGCATCCAGCCTGAAATCTCATTGAAACTCCTAGTGTTTTTACAAGAGAGAAGTTAAAAGCCTACAAGTCTTTGGATGCCAACAGTTTTGTTCTGTGTGGTCATGTGCAAGAAATAATCCTCCATGATTACCAGATTCAAAACTATGTTGTGCTAAAAAATCGAGCTTCTTCCTAGCCAAAGACAAGGAAAGAAGACGGAGCTGTACAAGGCCTGGGTAATCATCAACAAGCAAAACAACTGCATTCTGACAGCGAACGGCACCTGTACGGCAGGGTATGTGAATATACATTTTTACATTTCATTCTAAGCATTCAGTGTGCGATATGTAACTGTTTTTGCTGAAATCATTGCTGAAATCAAAAAAGAGTGATGTGTATGATTCAGCAAAGCGTGAACTTGCCTGATATAACATGAGAACTGCAGAGTCCAGCATTTTTAATCAGGTCCTCACTTCATTCAGCTCCCTTTTAGCCAAAGACGTCTGCAGTTGGCATTAAAGCAGTGTGGTGTACGCTAAAATTAAAATTTCTATTTTTGGACTTTTGAATTTGGCATCTACTGCACAACATGACATGTTTGCTATTGCAACCGGGAACCGTGTGACGTTATGTGTGACATAGGTTGGCAGTTCCTTTATACTGCATCAATTTCATAGTTTCACGGTAAAAACACAGTAAATTAGTAAAATATTATACTTTTTTTTTTCGACCTGAAACCTTTTTTCAATTTGTATATTATTAAAAACAAATATTCTTGTTATACACAACTGAATTTTCAGCATCATTATTCCAGTTTTCTGTCTCATGATCCTTTCATTCATTCATTCATCATTCATTTTCTGCCGCTTTTCCGGGGCCGGGTCGCGGGGGCAGCAGTCTTAGAAGAAAACCCCAGACTTCCCTCTCCCCAGACACTTCCTCCAGCTCCTCCAGAGGGATCCCGAGGCGTTCCCAGGCCAGCTGAGAGACATAGTCCCTCCAGCGTGTCCTGGGTCTTTCCCGAGGCCTCCTCCCGGTGGGACATGCCTGGAACACCTCCCTAGGTAGGCGTCCAGGAGGCATCCGAAACACCTCAGCTGACTTCTCACCTCAGCTGACACCATCATGTGCCACCTCTGCTGACTTCTCTCGATGTGGAGGAGCAGCGACTCTTCTCCGAGCTTCTCCCGGGTGTCAGAACTCCTAATCCATAACAGTGCGCCCTGACACCCTTTGAAGCTAACTCATTTCGGCCGCTTGTATCCGAGATCTTGTCCTTTCGGTCTTGATCCAAAGCTCATGACCATAGGTGGGAGTAGGAACGTAGATTGACCGGTAAATCGAGAGCGCTGCCTTTCGGCTCAGCTCCTTCTTCACCACAACAGACCGGTACATCGACCGCATTACTGTTACTGCTGCACCAATCCGCCTGTCAATCTCACATTCCATCCTTCCCTCACTCGTGAACAAAACCCCTTGATACTTAAACTCCTGCACCTGGGGTAAGGACTTTCCTCCAACCTGGAGATGGCAAACCACCTTTTTTCCGGTGGAGCACCATGGCCTCTGACTTGGAGGTGCTGATTTTCATCCCAGCCGCGTCACACTCGGCAGCAAACCGCCCAGTGCATGCTGAAGGTCCATGTTTTGATGAAGCCAACAGAACAACCTCATCTGCGAATAACAGAGATGAAGTCCATGAGTCTCATGATCCTTCAGAATTAGTTTTAATATGATTAATTGCAGCTAAAGAAACATCTGCTGTTAAAAGCATTTGTGCTTCATAATATTTTTGTAAACTACAAAATTTTGCTAAACAGAATATAAAAAAATGCATTTAAATAAAACAAGTCACATGATGTTTCAGTGATTACATCCTTACATTCAGTGGCGCAACAAGGGGGTATGCAGTATATGCGGCGCATAGGGGCGCCACACATGGGGGGGGCGCCGTTGTGCCAAAACTATTTTTAAAATTATCCTTATTAAAAGTTTCAAATAATAAAAATAAATAAATATGTTTTGTTAAAAAACATTATTTTGCATTTTAAACGGATATAATATTGTTATTGTTTAATTCCAAATCATTTAACACAATAACATGCAGTCCCACAGCCTAAAGTGTTCATGTAGATGTAACTGTTTAGATTTGTTTTTATTTTTATCAAAATAAACTGTCAAATCATACATAATGTCAAAAGTTATAAGATTAATCTGAAAATTTGTCTTCATTTATTATTAATTAATTAATATAAAATAAGAGGGATCACACAAAATTTGAACCCGCATACCCCTCAGTAAATGTGTAGTTGCGCCCCTGCTTACATTACATTTAGGGTGCTTTCACACCTGTGAATCGATTCAGTTGTTCCGAAACAGAGATTACTATTGTTACATTGTTGCTCTTTGCTCTTGGAGCGGTTCGCTTTCACACTGCAAAGTTTCTAAACGGACCAAAAGAGTTAAAACAAGTCACGTGTGAGTAAACTCTCCTTACATTGGTCAGCGTGTCAGGGTTTATTTTGCAGCGTCCCGCTCAGCTGTCAGGAGAGGTGGAGGTTTGGTGGTGATTGACAGGGTGCGCGCGCGACATGTCTGAGGAGAGATGCGGTGGGGAGGGGTGAGAAGTGTGCGCGACTATGCCTATTTGAGGGAGGGAGACGCAAGATTACCGGGAGATCATCACTCGTTTGCGGGCATCCGGAGACTCGCGAAACTTCCCGCCCTACTCATAACTCTCTCTTCATATAGCCATAAGCCTATTACATATGCATAAAACACTGTGATATAACCGCGCTCGGATCGGATCGCTTTCTCACTGCAATCGAACCGCTCCAGGGTTCGTTTCAATCGAGCCGAGACCACCTAATTCAAGCGATCTCGGAGCGATTACTTTGGCGCGGAACAGAGCGCGATTGCCCTGTTCACATATGCCAAAAGAACCGCGCTAACTGGGCAAACAAGACACGTTCCGAAACAAAAGTGTAGGTGTGAAAGCACCCTTAGTCACTTCAGTGCATCCTTACTGAATAAAAGAAGCGACTTCCAAGCAATAAAACTGTCTTTGGCCACACTTTACACACTCTCTCTTAGAAATGAGATCCTGCGTCTTCCATATATATTAAAATAGCACATGAACCAATTTACACATGAATCTGTGAACACCCATCTCTCTGGGCTGAATTCAGATGGTCTGCTCGCTTTGTTTACCACATAACAGTATGATTACAATAATCATAAGCCTCATTACGTTGTCAAATCACATCGCCATGAGGTTTGCATTTCCGCCTTCAGCTCGAAATATAGGACGCCGTTTATACTTGCGTGTTCGCACTGACTTTATTCATAGAACTAAGATGACTGCATCGATGTATGTCTGCAGTACATGTGTTGTGTGTGTGTATGTTAGTTATTTTAGTGCTGTTAAGACTAAATCATGTGTGTAGGTTATTCTGGTGATGTTATGAGAGAGCAGGTTGGTGATTATTGCTGTACACGCAACCACACTTTGGTTTCGAGCGCCACACTTGGAAATGCCTGTGGGTGTGTGTGCATGTATGTGTTTAAATGTGTGTGTGTGTGTGTGAGGGTTTTTTGCCAGTGCTTAGTGCATATAGCATTGGGTGTGTGTGTGTGTGTGTGTGTGTGTGTGTGTGTGTGTGTGTGTGTGTGTGTTTGTCAGGGTGGAGTGAAGCATGTGTGTTTTTGGAGTGAAAGTGTGTCTTATGTGGATATTTGTGTTTCTGCATATGTTTGTGTGTGTGTGTGTTTCTCTCTTAAACACGAGAAACCAATGTTAAAGGGTGGAGGCCCTGCTATCTAATCTGGTGCACTACTTTCTTTTGCTTTCGCTTTTTACCCTCCTTTTTTCTTTCTTTTTTCTTTTGCTGATTTCATATTTATCCATGTTTTATGTTGGTAAAGCCAGCATCAGAATTACTTTATAGCTCACCTAAGGGTTTTGCTGTAAATGTCTGCTCAATTAGTTTTGACCAAAGTTCTTTTAATGTTTTTGACTGTATAATGAGGTAAATACTGTATCAACTTGGGTTAAAATTAGCAGGTTGAATCTAAAGTGGATCCTTTATATAACAAGTATACACTTACCAGCCTTGTTTTTAGGTACAATTTTCCAACTGCTCGTTAATGCAAATTTCTAATCAGCCAATCACAATGCAGCAACTCAATGCATTTAGGCATGTAGATATGGTTGAGACGATCAGCTGCAGTTCAAACCGAGCATCAGAAGGAGGAAGAAAGGTAATTTAAGTGTCTTTGAATGTGGCATGTTGGTTGGTGCCAGTTGGGCTTGTCTGAGTGTTTCAGAAACGGCTGGTCTACTGGTATTTTCACGCACAACAGTACATACAAACTGAAAAAAAAGTCTCATTCCGACATATTTATCTCAGATTTGCATGTCTAAAAATTATATTATTTATAAAAAGTTAATAATAATAATAATAATATGTATTTTTTATTTAATTAAATTAGAATTTATTTGAATTATTTTTTACGTTTTTATTTGTCATTTATTTAATTATTTATTTTTAATGTATCTTTTTAAATTTAGCTTTAATTTCAATTAAACTTAATTTAGCTTAAATTAATTTCATTTCATTTTTTTTACTTTAATTTAATTACATTTTTAATTTTATTGTACTTCATTAATTTTTTTCACTTGTCGATATCAGTAAACTCCTTAAAGAGGCTTTTATTGTCTTTAGATGAATAAGATCATTCCAGCATGTTCATTTTGGCACTTTTCGACCATGCCGTGTGAATTAATCAACTCATTTACCTGCTACTGAAGGATCTATTTGCCTTCAGTACAATGAGACTAGTAAGTAATAATGTAAATAGGGCTCCATTGTCTAGTATAAATAAAACAATATTAGTTTTTAATATTTTATACTTTTTTGATGACCCCTTTCTGTTTTTGACCCATGTACAGTACATATAAACTGAAAAAAAGTCTCATTCCGACATATTTATCTCAGATTTGCATGTCTAAATATTATATTATTTATGAAAAGTTAATAATAATAATAATAATAATATATATTTTATTTAATTAAATTAGAATTTATTTGAATTCTTTTTTACATTTTTATTTTTAATTTGTTTAATTTAATTATTTATTTTTAATGTATCTTTTTAAATTTAGCTTTAATTTCAATTAAACTTAATTTAGCTTAAATTAATTTCATTTCATTTTTTACTTTTTTAATTTAATTAGATTTTTAATTTTATTGTACTTCATTTGTTTTTTCCACTTGTCGATATCAGTGAACTCCTTAAAGAGTCTTTTATTGTCTTTAGATGAATGAGATCATTCCAGCATGTTCATTTTGGCACTTTTCGACCATGCCGTGTGAATTAATCAACTCATTTACCTGCTACTGAAGGATCTATTTGCCTTCAGTACAATGAGACTAGTAAGTAATAATGTAAATAGGGCTCCATTGTCTAGTATAAATAAAACAATATTAGTTTTTAATATTTTATACTGTTTTGATGACCCCTTTCTATTTTTGACCCATGTACAGTACATATAAACTGAAAAAAGTCTCATTCCGACATATTTATCTCAGATTTGCATGTCTAAAAATTTTATAAAAAGCTTTTAATATTATTAATATTTTATTTATTATTATTATTATTATTATTATTATTATTATAATTTCAATTAATTAATTTTTTTCAATTTTATTATTAATTTATTTAATTAAATATTTTAATGTATGTTTTTAATTTAGCTTTAATTTGAATTAAATTTAATTTCGGTTTAAATTAATTTAATTTAATTTTTTACTTTTTTAATTTAATCACATTTTTAATTTAATTTTACTTTCACTTGTCGATATCAGTGAACTCCTTAAAGAGGCTTTTACTGTCTTTAGATGAATGAGATCATTCCAGCATGTTCATTTTGGCACTTTTCGACCATGCCGTGTGAATTAATCAACTCATTTACCTGCTACTGAAGGATCTATTTGTCTTCAGTACAATGAGACTAGTAAGTAATAATGTAAATAGGGCTCCATTGTCTAGTATAAATAAAACAATATTAGTTTTTAATATTTTATACTGTTTTGATGACCCCTTTCTGTTTTTGACCCATGTACAGTACATATAAACTGAAAAAAGTCTCATTCCGACATATTTATCTCAAATTTGCATGTCTAAAAATTTTATAAAGTTTTTAATATTAATACTATTTTATTTATTATTATTATTATTATTATTATTATTTTAATTAATTAATTTTTTTCTATTTTATTATTAATTTATTTAATTTAATATTTTAATGTATATTTTTAATTCAGCTTTAATTTTAATTAAATTTAATTTCAGTTGAAATCAATTTCATTTCATTTTTTACTTTTTTAATTTAATCACATTTTTTATTTTATTTTACTTTCACTTGTAGATATCAGTGAACTCCTTAGAGTCTTTTATTGTCTTTAGATGAATGAGATCATTCCAGCATGTTCATTTTGGCACTTTTTGACCATGCCGTGTGAATATTTTAATTTTAATATAATATTTATAATAATAAAATAATATAAATTAGAATTTATTTAAATTCGTTTTACATTTTTTTTATTTGTTTAATTTCATTATTCATTTTTAATGTATCCTTTTTTAATTTAGCTTTAATTTCAATTTAATTTAGTTTAAATTAATTTCATTTCATTTTTTACTTTTTTAATTTAATTACATTTTTAATTTTATTGTACTTCGTTTATTTTTTCCACTTGTTGATATCAGTGAACTCCTTAGAGTCTTTTATTGTCTTTAGATGAATGAGATCATTCCAGCATGTTCATTTTGGCACTTTTCGACCATGCCGTGTGAATTAATCAACTCATTTACCTGCTACTGAATCGCTGAAGGATCTATTTGTCTTCAGCACAATAAGAATAGCAAGAAAAGCATCTGCCAGGCCAATTCATATCATTTACACCACTATTATCCTGATGATCTGCGGTCAGCACTCAAAACACAGAACAGCTGATAAAACAAAGCACTCGCACAGAATCCATTACGAACAGCCGTTTCCAGCTGCCATTTCTTAATTTATTAACTTAATGCTGTTTACTAAAGCAAGATAATCCCATTTTGGATGGGCAAACACCAGCATGAATGAATACTGACTGTAATTACCTTTTTTGTGCATATACCTAATTTTCAAAACACTTGAAATGGTCACATTTATCATTATCTGACTGAAATCCGATGATTAAGTAGCCATTTGAGGCTGAGAGTGGATCGTTATTTGCTCATTTGTGGAAAGGTCTTTTCATCATTTGTCAGTCTGTGAGTATTATAAGTTATTTTCTGTTTTCTTTTCCTCGGTAGATCGGCTCACGCTGCTCTGTGATTGGCTCAGGGCGTGGCGCTGCAGTTTTTAGGGGCGTGTCCTGCTTAATGATGGTGTGTGAGCGTTTGATCTGGCCTGGCCGGGTTATTTGTGGAGTGTTGGGATCATTTGGTTTGGACTGTAATTAAAGCTTTGGGTCAGCACGAGCATAATCAAAGCAGTCTGGGTGGTACACTAAAGCACACACACACACACACACAGCCATACACACAAGCTAAGCTGTAATTTAAGCGCAATGCTGAATAAAACACGGACTGAAATGCAGGAGGAGGTACTAAAGCGTAAAAAAAAACCTAAGTGAGGACAACAGAGAGTGTGTATCTGCTTTCGAAGTGTGTGTAGCCTGAGGCAGAAGGTATATACTAAATTCCACACCATCGATTTGTGTTAAGACAACATGAAGGAATTAAGTTCACTTATTAGTTTCTACAAATTTAAGCGGACTGAACATCAAACAATTCAATTCACCTTTGTTTACATAGCTCTTTTACAATGTTCCCTCACCGGCCACTTTATTAGGTACACCTCACTAGTACACTCACCGGCCACTTTATTAGGTACACCTCACAAGTACCGAGTTAGACCCTCTTTGTGAAGCTGTTTGAGATCACCCCATTGTAATGTTTTTCAGTCAATCTCAAATGACTCGAAGAGTTGCAGTATATTTAGTATTTTTTTTGTAGGTATATTTAATATATTTTAAAAGTAAAGTCATTAGTAATCTGATTACTTGTTACATGAAGTAAATAGGAATGTAATCAGATTACAATATTCCTGTAGTAGTCAGTAATTTGTAATCTATTGCTTTTTCAAAGTAACGTACCCAACACTGCTCACAGGAGCCCTTTTTCACATGCACAGGCGTCACGCGGGTAAACTCACAGCGGTTTATCATCATGTCAGTACATAGAAATGTTATGTGAGTAGCTAGCAGCGGCCTAATCTTGTCTGGGGAAGGATTTTAAGCTGTTTATTTTCATAAACTGCAGATGTGGATGTGCCTGATTGGTCATAGAAGACGTCTATGTCAGCGCGTTGTAAATGTGAACGCGCTCTTTCTGGCAGTTTGCCTTCTGCATTCACACAGAGCAGCATTCTGAGAAATAACTGGTAATGTCCCTTTCTGGAAAATTGCAATAGAGTTGGAATAGATTGCAATTGATTTTTATTTTTTTTAAATCTCATGGTAACTTGCTTTTATATTAACCCTACTAAACTTGCATCCAATGCAATTAGCTAAAGTTCAACTTTCGTTTCTTGTGTAATTTTAATAAAATTTTGTTCAATTTTAATTTTATTTAATTTTAATTTATTTAATTTGTTTTAGTTTAAATTTTATTTATATTATTTTATTTATTTTTATTTAATTTAGTTTAATTTAATTTTAGTTTATTTTACTTTATTTTTAATTTATTTTAATTTATTCAAATTCAACTGAATTTTTTTTTTTTTTAATTGAATGACATTTTATTTAATTTTACCCGTTTAAAACCATTTGCCTTAAAGCGTCAATAATACAGTTTGGTTTAAGAAGGGAGGTAATACTGCACCCCACAATGCAATGCATTCACCTTCCATTTCTTATTTAATATCAACTATCACCTTTAGTTCAGAATATATTGAATTAAATTAGGATTAAATCAGTTGAAAGCATCTGTAATAGATTTATTTTGCTTAAAAAAATCATTCTGACCAAGACTTTTGAACAGTAGTGCACTTGTTTGAGCCTGAAAGACGCAGTCCGGTGACCTTTGAACTGTTGAACGGTATAGGCTCTATAGGGCCCAAGCTCTGGGAAAACACTGGGGTGAGATGACGGATTAGTTCATAAAGAGGATTAGCCGGGAAAATTAGTCTGATCTGTGGACACGGGCTTAACATTCTCTGATACATGAACAACAGATGATGTTTGAGTAGGAAAGCAACACTCGTGCCACAATAATGACAGATGGAAATAAACACAAAAGAAGCCAAAAAACGGTTCATTAAAACGTCATTACAGTAATTTCTCTCACAAAACAGCGCATTGTACTGCTTTCAATTAAACTGATCTTGATGTTTGCTTGAATGGAATTAATGTTGAGATAATCTATATATAGGAAATATTTATGGTATTTCCTATTATATTTTTTCTTCTGGATAAAGTCTTATTTCGTTAAGTTTGGGCTGGTTTGAAATGTATTTAAATACATTTAAAGTCAATATTAGCCCCCTTTAGAAATCATTGTGATTTCATAACAAACCACAAACGCACAGATAAAGTTTTTCAGCCATTGGTAAACTTCTGGTGAAAGGTTTTTGTGACTATTTTGATTTTTATAAGGTTTCTTTTACAGCATTGATGTTGTAATGAAATTGAAAAGCAATCAGTTAAGTAGACTTAAGCATTCATTTAGTTGTTCAAGCGTAAAAGGAGATGAAAGACTAGATTTCAACTGTAGTGCCGTCAGTGGCTGCAGGCTAGCGCAGAAACTCCATTGAAAGTACTGGAGTAAAAGAAAAGTTCATATTTTAACAAGATCTCAGGAAAAAATGGAATTTAATGAAGTGCTTCTTGTTCGTTTTGAGACTCACTTTATATTCTACATCTCTTCGCTGAGGCCAGCTTCCAGCCTCCACCGCTAAGACTGCAGCTCTGCACAAGACTTTTGGCTAGCGGAGAAATTAAAATGGTCGTGCCGAACCGAGTCTGGTTCTCTCAAGGTTTTTTTTCTTCACTCTCCTATCAGGTGAAGTTTTTATTTTTTTTTTCCTCTCCGCTGTCGCCACTGGCTTGCTTGGTTCAGGACCTGTAAAGCTACGCATCGATGAATTTGCTCTTCAGTTGTTTGAACTCTCAGTAATGACTTCAAACCACACTGAACTGAGCTAAACTGAACTGAACTTAAACACTAAAAACTGAACCACCCTGATCCAGTTACTATGACCATTAATGTGAAGCTGCTTTGACACAATTTACATTGTAAAAGCGCTATACAAATAAAGCTGAATTGAATTGAATCTATCAAGGAGTGAAGATTGCTGATTTTTAAAGAAAACAGATCTTAAACGTAGTGATTTTATAATGGAAGAACGGTTTACCGGAAGCTGTTGGGCTGGCTGGCTGGCTGAAAGTTAAAAGTCTGTGCACATAAACCTCATTAACCGAACTTGCGTAGTTAACCTAGTTAACCTACCTAAATTTTATTATATTTTTTATTTAATTACATTTTATTTTTTATTTTGCTTTTAATTTGTTTTTTTTTATTTACTTATTTAAATTAATTATTTTTAATTAAATAATCTATTTAATTTAACTTAATTTTATTTATTTATTTATTCATTTAATTTAAATTAATTTAATTATGAGTTTTTAAATTAAATATTTAATTTGTTATTTTATTTTTTTATATTTATTTTATTTTATTTGTATTTATGTTTAATTAATTAATTATATTTTAAGCTAAGTCAAATACATTTTATATACTGCAAAAAATGCTCCACATAATGCCTTCATGATGTTCCAACACAAATTTGTTAAGTTAACTTCATTTGCTTTTTTACAAATTTAAATGAGTTTAACATAAAACAATGAAGTTGTCGCAAAATAATCTCAAACATTTTGTTGTTTCAGCTAAATTTAAATAAGTAGTTTGAACAAACAGCAGAATATATTTTTTTCAGTCTATAAAAGTAGGCACTTTGCCTTTTAGTATGCTTTTAATACATAATAAATTATATATTTGTCTCCTAGTTAATATTTCCCCCACCTGTGCAGAGGATGTGATGTCTGCTGAAACTTCATTACATTTTAATCAAAGGTTACAAATGCAAACTTTTTTAAAACTTGAAATAACTTGTTCTAATGAATCTTGTGATAAAACCAGCCCCTTGTATCAAGAAGGTAAACAGGATCAAATTTTATTTCATGTCGACTTAACCGTGTTCTGCTTAGGTGTTTTATGTTGTAATATGTTATACGCTCTGTTAAACCCAGTCGTACTGATTTCATGTCATTGGATTAAAGTGGAGCTTCTATCTTACTGTAAATCTCCTTTAAAAAGCCTGTATTATGGCTGTGTCCAGGTGTGTGGGCTCATCTCCTGTGTTTTCTGTGTTTGCACGATCTATTAGTGACAGACAGAAATAAACGCTGAACTGATGTTCACATGGAGCATGAAGATGAAAGAATGTCAAGTGATTGATGGAGGGAAAAATGCACTCTTGTTGATGGCTAACCGTATGTGTGTGTGTGTGTGTGTGTGTGTGTCTGTGTGGTACAGTAGAAATGTATACTTAAATACAGTGGAGTTTACAGGGTGGGACGTGTGCTGGCCTGGATGTGGGCGTGTGGTACATATTTAGATCACAATCTGTATCTTTACAGCAACTTAAATTCACTCTGCTAAATATCCATGGCAAATTGTCAGGTTTAAGTGGTGGTTACGCATCCAAAATGCGCATAATTAGAGGAAATGCTTTACGCGGTAACATTTCAGTCCTGTTTCTCTTCTGAACAAGCCATAGAGAAACTCAAAATGCCTGAAATGTTTGTCTTCATGCTTAAATCATTTAGTACAAAGCACGTTTCAGAGGTATAGCAGCCAGAACATCAGGCTCTTTTAAGGTTCACAAGGTTTGAAAAGTCATTTTGGAAGTGTTTTAGCACCTCCTTTAAACTTACGAACCCTGGTTTTCAACCCATGCTCAAACATGTCTTAAAAACATACCCCTATATACATTTCTGGAGATCGAAAAATACGTCCCAGGAGCTACGTTTTTCTTGCAGTTTTTGCGAATCCACAAGAGGCCTCTGTTTAGGTTTTTTAAGATCTCAATTTGCACTCGCTAGTGCCATTAGTGCCTGCTGATCTAGTGTAAATCCACCAGAGGCTACTGTTTACACTTTTTGACATCTCAAATTTCTCTCGCTAGTGCCATTGGCGCCTACTGTTCTCATGTAAATCCACCAGAGGTCAATGTTTAAGCTTTTTGAGATCTCAAATTTCCCTCGCCAGTGCCATTAGTGCCTGCTGTTTTCATGTAAATCCACCAGAGGCTGCTGTTTTTGCTTTTTGAGTTCTTAATTTTCTCTCGCTAGTGCCATTGGCGCCTACTGTTCTCATGTAAATCCATCAGAGGTCACTGTTTAAGCTTTTTGAGATCTCAAATTTCTCTCACTAGTGCTATTAGCGCCTGCTGTTCTCCTGTAAATCCACCAGAGGTCGCTGTTTACGCTTTTTGAGATCTCAAATTTCTCTCGCTAGTGCCATTAGCTCCTGCTGTTCTCCTGTAAATCTACCAGAGGCCTCTGTTTAGGCTTTTTGAGATCTCAAATTTCCCTCGCCAGTGCCATTAGCGCCTGCTGTTTTCATGTGAATCCACCAGAGGCTGCTGTTTTTGCTTTTTGAGATCTTAAATTTCTCTCGCTAGTGCCATTAGCACCTGCTGTTTTCATGTAAATCCACTAGAGGTCGCTGTTTACACTTTTTAAGATCTCAAATTTCTCTCGCTAGTGCCATTAGCGCCTGCTGTTCTCGTGTACATCCACCAGAGACCGCTGTTGACTGACTGACTGACCAACCAACTGACCCATCGTCCTCCTTTCCTAAACCCAACCAATAGTGTTTTCAAAAGCAATACAGAAAAAGGAAAGCCCTTGTTTGAATTTACATCACGTTTTCAGAGTTTACCACACTCTCACCCTATTATAAATAGTTTTTTTGGCTTTCTGGAACAATTCTTTACCGAACTCGAATCCCATCATCTTAGTCAACTCTTTTTTGCGTCTCAAGTCCACCGTCATACATGGCGGGTTAACTGCACAAACTGGTAACAGTGGGAAAGCGGTTCATACAGTGATAAGCAGTCAGCTACTAGCATGAGAAAGAATGGCGTCATACCTCCCCCTAGCATTCATTTTTAAGACGAAATGCACCCATACGTACCTCTGGCTACATAATTTGTGATCTCCAGAAATGTGTATAGGGCTACCTTTTTAGAATGAGCCTACGTTGCCTGTTTTTGAAGTCTGTGTTCTTAATTTTTTACATCCAATCACAGACTGTCTCAGTAATCAGCTCATTAAATATTCATAAGATTCATACAGTCACAGAAAGATGTTTTTTTTTTTTACAAATATGAATTTTTTACAATAATTTATGTATTTCAAAGTTAAAAAAAAAAAAATTAAATATATAAGTATAAAAAAAACTGTGCATTTTAGCTATCAAAAATGTATTGGATGATGACAAGAACTTGGTGTGTTTTGAATGCATGTGGAGTCCAAGTTTCTGACTCTGTGCATGAGCAGAGTTGAACTTCTGTAATTGAAATCTACATATACTACAGTGTAGTGCTGAACAATATACTGCGAAGGAAATGAGTATTGAACACGTCACCATTTTCCTCAGAAAACATATTTCTAAAGGTGATTTTGACTTGACGTTTTCACCAGATGTTTATAGCAACCAAAGAAATCCATATCCGCGAAGAAATCAAAACTAATTAGTTTACAAATGAAGTTATAAGTATTGAACACATGAAGAAAGTGAGGTGTTAAAGGCAGTGAAAGCCCAGACAGCAGCTGAAGATAGATCAGCAGTTCTTCAGCAACCCTCTGCTCTTCCTCAGTGTAAATGAATATCAGCTGCTTCAGTCCAACATCTATATTAGCAGGAAGATGAAGATAAAATCAGGGTGGACATTTCAGCAAGACATTAATCCAAAACACAGCCAAGGAAACTCTCAAATGCTTGCAGAGAAAGAAAATCAAGCTAGAATGGCCAACAAATTTATTTTCATGTTTGTATTGTTTGGGTTTTCACCAAAATCTGATTCAATTCTATGTCAACAGCTCCTTTAGAAATATTATTCCCAGCTTATTATTATTTTCCAGCTGTTTCAGCATTGGTATCGCACGCAATTGTCACATCACAACATATGGAATATTGATTTAGCATTATAGTTGACCAAGAACCACAGGTCAAAACACATTTGTGGAGAATTGAACCACAATAAATGAAAGTTTGTCATATGTATATGTTTTTTTAAGGCCTGTGACTGTATATGCAAGCATTTGAATAGAGTTTAAAGCATTCAGGCACAAGAAAGTGTAGCATGTGTAACTTTCATTCATTCATTTTCTTTTCTGCTTAGTCTCCTAATCAGGGGTCGCCACAGCAGAATAAACCGGCAACTTATTCAGCACATGTTTTACGCAGTGGATGCCACTCCGCAACCCAGCACTGGGAAACACCCACACTCTTGCATTCACACTCACACACTACGGCCAATTTAGTTTATTCAATTCACCTATACTGCATGTCTTTGGACTGTGGGGGAAACCGGAGCACCCGGTGGAAACCCACACCAACATGAGGAGAACATCTACACAGAAATGCCAACTCAGCCGAACCAGCAACCTTCTTCCTGTGAGGCGACAGTGCTAACCACTGAGCCACCATGTCACCCCTTTATAACTTTAATAAAGATCAATTTTATTTGATTATTTATATGATGAGCACTAAGCACAGTTAGTTTACATGTAAATATTCACTGTATCTACCTGAATAAGACTTCTCAGAAACCCGTAAAGCACTGTTTATTTCACTTTAACTTTTGCTCCATTGTGTTTGTTTATTTTCCCGTTGATGGAAGGGCATCCACTGCCTAAAATATATGCTGGATAAGTTGGCGGTTCATTCCGCTGTGGTGACCCCAGATTATTAAAGGGACTAAGCCGACAAGAAAATGAAGAAATGAATAATTGTTTATGAATTTAGTTTATTATACTTATGTAAAATAATATATAGGCCTTTCCCAGAGATGGGTTGCGACTGGAAGAGCATCCACTGCTTAAAAATGTGCTGGATAAGTTGGCGGTTCATTCTGCTGTGGCAACCCCGAATTAATAAAGGGACTAAGCCAACAAGAAAATAAATGAATGAATGAATATATAGGCCTTCACATGATTCACTCCCCTACAAAATAATCCTGATAAATCTAAATAAATGACTTTTAAAATAGAGCTATTCAAGTCGTCTGGTGAAACTGTACTCGTGTTGCAGAGAAAAAAAAATATTGCAATGTCAAATATTTCCAATATCGTGCAGCCATACTATAGTTTATTAAACACTTAGAGGGATAGTTCACCAAAACAATAAGATTTACTTATTGATTTAAACTCAAGTGATTTGAAACTTTATTTTCCTGTTGAACACGAAAGAAGATATTTTGAAGAATGTTAAAGTCACTGACCTATAGCAGGGGTGGCCAACCCTGTTCCCGCAGAGCCACCTTCCTGCAGATTTCAGTTGCAACCCATATAAAACACACCTGCCTGTAATTATCACGTGGTGTTCAGGTCCTAATTAATTGGTTCAGGTGTGTTTGATATGGGTAGCAACTGAAATCTGCAGGAAGGTGGCTCTCCAGGAACAGGGATGGCCACCCCTGTCCATTAGCTACTGACTTCCACAATAGAAAAAATGACTATGGACGTCAATGGCACCATTTCTGGTTTCCTTAAAATGTCTTCTTCTTTTGTGTGGAACAAGTGATCCTGAATATATAATGACAGAATTGACCTTTTAATGTTTCCTTCCAGCTAATCTGAAACAACATGTTATGAAAAGCCCTCAAAATCTACTAATTATTATACATTGAATGGTTATGCTTCACTTCTTGCGGTGGCGTGGTGGGTAGTGCTGTCGCCTCACAACAAGAAGGTCGCTGGTTCGAGCCTCAGCTGTGTCAGTTGGCACTTCTGTGTGGAGTTTGCATGTTCTCCCCGTGTTGACGTGTGTTTCCTCCGGGTGCTCCGGTTTCCCCCAACGTCCAAAGACATGCGGTACAGGTGAATTGGGTAAACTAAATTGTCCGTAGTGCATAGGTCTCAAACTCAATTCCTGGAGAGCCGCAGCTCTGTACAGTTTTACTCCAACCATTATCAAACACAGATTATCCAAATAATCAAGGTGTTCAAGACTAGACACTACTGGATCAGCTGTGTTTGAATGTTTGAGTGTATGTGTGTAAATGAGAGAGTATGGGTGTTTTCCAGTGAGGGGTTGCAGTTGAAATGGCATCCGCTTTGTAAAACGTGCTGGATAAATTGGCAATTAATAAAGGGACTAAGCCAAAAAGAAAATGAATGTACCTTTTAACACACACACACACACACACACACACACACACACACACACACACACACACACACACACATATATATATATTTTTTTTTTACTTTTTTTTTCATACTTTTTTTATTTATTCATTTTTTTACTACTATAATGTTGTGTATGCTATATTCTTGCTGTGCATTTGTATGACACTTGAGGACTTGAGCCCTATAATGTTTGCAGACTGTTAGCTATGTGCCTCATAGGGAAAACAAGTGTTTGGGATGTTTTTTTCTTCTTTTTTTGGACTGTTTATTTTTCTGTATTGTGTACATTTATTTAAAAAAAACAATAAATAACATAATTTTTTAAAATCTACATATGAAACTGCATGAATGCACTGAAAAGTAGTTATTTGGATTTGCAAATATTTTAAGGTAAGTGCATTTTGTGAACTAATAGGTGCAATTTACTTAACTATTTATTAATAAAGTAATTTGTTTGTTTAAAACCTGCCCATATAAATAGCTTAAAACAAGTTACCTATTATTTATTTATTTATTCTTTTTTTTTTTTGCAAATATAATGACCCATTTTTTTGTGAAAGTAAGTTTTTGACTTTCTTAAATCAGTTCAACGTAGAACAAGAGAGTCCCGCGTTAATCCTGCCTTAAAACTGACCCTGGGTTAATATCTAAAAAGTGTGAAAAGCCCATTGCTGTATAGCCTAACCTTGGCAGGGGCCGAGGTGCCCCGGTGTGCCCTCCCACAAGGGGCGGTTATGTACGGCTTGCAGTGTAACCCGACACCCGGCGCTTGCCACAGCTGCTCTCCAAACTGCTATTTAAAAAAGGAAAAAGGATGAAAACTTCCACTCCTGACTCCTCAAACCCCCCAAGCACCAAACATCCAGTAGCCGCCGTAGCTGCAGTTGCCAACCCGGCGTAAATGCATGCAGCGCCCGGGCAGGACCGGACAGAATCGCCCGCGGATTATTCCCGTCGCTCCACGGGAGGGATTTATGGTGGTGTCGCGCAGCAAACCGGTGGGAAATCGCGCTCATTCCGCAACACGGTTTATCCGATGCATGAGACGACGGCTCGCGCTCTCGGGCACGCAGATTAACGGATCAGGATTTTGACTGCCGGGACAAATGAATACAAATGAATTTAGCGACCCGAAGGAGAGTCCGCAGAACCTCTCGTCTGGTGGCAAAGTAAGTTGCAGTTTTACCTCGTACCAGGTACACCTAACGTTACTTAACGCAGGTCGGGCACCCCGGGAACCCAGGAGACAAAGAGCGCTTGGTGGCTGGATGTTTGCGCAGGGCGCGCGCGGGGTTGTGTGTGTGTTGGTGCCCGCTGAATGGACGCTTGTTCGCTACCTGTGTTGCTTGGCCAGAGTTCAGATCTGAACAGAAACAGATCCTGAACTGAAAGCCTCCAGGTGTGCCGGCAGAGATGTGCTGCTCGGGCCATCTCTGCCATCATTACGCACAGGCAGCATAGGTTTCTGGAGAGGTCCGAGAACTGCCAGGTCAGTTAAAAATAAAGCCTCTGCGCACAGCATAGCTCGTATTATTATGGTCTTGACTGTGGTTCAGGTCTTTGGGTTTATTTAAACCTCTAGAAAGATCCATTTATCTAGCTTTAAATTCTTGTTTTTTTTATTTTATTTTAGGCTATTCTAGCCTATAGGGACGCCAATGTTTCTGGTCTTATAGGCTCTTTTTTATTTGATTGCAATTGAGAACAGACATGTTTGGGAAATTTCCATTTGGTGCCATATAGTTTCAGTTTTATAATAGGCTACAATTCTCATTTTTTTATTTTTTACTTTTGTGCTGACTTTCACTGAAAAAAAAAATGTTTCATAGATGATTCCTCGGATTTACTTTTTTAAATATTAAGTGGCTGTACACAATTTATTTGGGCTAAATTTAAACAATATATTTCGTTGAACATTGCTAAATGTAATTTGATTGTTTAAATCAACACATCTAAATTGTTTGCAACAATTTTGCAAATTATTGTTCAGTGTGTGATAACTAACTTTTCATTCATTCAATTAATCATTCAGTAAAAAATCTGTCATTTCAGTTGAAACGTGCATGTTAATCTACAAGCTGTCATATTTACAATCGGTAGCCTATTGTTTTGATTCACTGTAAGACCAACAATTATTGGCCATTCAATTAATCACGATTTTTTTCGGGATTCACTTAAAGGAATCGGCTCTTTTTGGTGATTCTTTGAATCAAACAGCATTCGTCGCGCTGTAGGTTCAGAATAGTTTTCTCGTCGCGTTAGAATATTTCTGAAAAGTCTTTGAGTAGTTTAGTTCACAAGATCCAAGAATCTTAGATAGAATAAAATCCACGAATATCGCTTCTGGTATATTTGAACACGCACCGGGTGATTCTTGGTGCTCTTGAACACAGTAGGCTATTCTTGAAAGCGTTTTGGACGCGTCAGTTCAAAATAGTCTCGGTGTGTGTGTTTGTTTGTGTGTGTGTGTGTGTGTGTGTGTGTGTGTGTGTGTGTGTGTGTGTAGCCTACGTGTGCATTTGCCACCAAGGATCACAGTGTAAACCGCACAGTGACGCTAAACAAACAAAACTTCCGTTCCTCACACCCTCAACCGCGGCGCGGATGCTTAGGGTGCGAGTGGACACGTCAGGAATGAATGAATGAATGAACTTGTTCAGGTCTCAGAATAGCCGATAGAACACTTCGATGTAATAGCTAACATTTCTTGCACCACGCATACAGAGTGCTTTGAACTGTAGCCTACCTGAATGGGTGTTACGCTTCCATTCATTGCATAACGTTCTCCAGTGTTTATTTTTATCACACAAACTAACAACCATGGTACGTTCCATGGTGGCTTGTTAGTGTTGAAGACAAGTTAATGTTCATACACGGTATGTTTTACAAATTTTCAGACGGTTTAACTTGTGGATATGTTTTGTTAATACAAATATGTTATCCAGTCAGTCACATAAAAGCCTAAATACATTGCTTGTGCCATAAAAGCTAGAAATACGGTATTTTAAAACAAACAAATAAGTAGCAAAATAGAGTTAGGGCCTAAGAATCGATCTTGAATCCTTCCAGCAAGTTTGGATGTATGTAGAAGTCGTAAGATGCTCAATCAAATCATAAGATTTGCATAAATCCTTCCGCTTACAAATCTAGTCCTTGCTGAGGTGCGCACTGATATATTTACACTAGCTGGTGAACAGGTGTTTCACGTCCTCGCTGTGCCATGTATTGTCGCAGTGCCGATACGCTGAATTAACCAATCAACTGTCCGTTTCATAATCATACCTTTGGTTCATTTGCTTTTCTGCATCTTGTGCGGTCTGGTCGGCTCCGTCTACCGCTGTTCGTTTGTTTTCTGACGCCGGTGATGGGTCCGCTTTAAACTGAAGTGCATTTAACCTGCACTTTCGCATTCATCCGCTAGGGTGCGCCATACAATACACTATCACCAGCAATGTAAAGAACTTTGTGGGAGATTTGTGCTTATTTCGGGATTATTTACGTTCAGAGTTTAACACAAGCTTGTATTTTAGGCTTAAAAGGAAAAGTGAAATGGAGAAAGATGGTATTGTGGAGCAGAGGTCATGTTCCTCCTCATCAATGTCCATCACTGTGTGCTGAATGGAAGGAATTTTCCACTCCCCTATTACTGAAGTAAGAAAAGAAAGAGAAGGGTTGTTGTACGCAAGGATGGGGCTTTTTAGTCGTCTGTGTACATAGTGTGTGTTGGTGTGTGTGAGTTTACAGGTTTGTGTGTACATGTGGTTGCCACCATTGAGAAAATTCCACTCACTAAATAACTAGGCCTGGAAAAGGGAAACCTGAGAGCTAAATACTCTATTGACACCACACACACACTTTGACTTTATATGAGGACAAGGCATAGACTTTTAATTATCTCATGGATGATCATTTAAACAAGTATTCATTGTATTTTATTTTAATTTTAGAGACAGCCTTAGATGTCTCTATGCATATTTTTCAATATTTTTGTCAGATTAGTCCTTCAAAGTTACTCTGTTCTCTTCTAAAACTGCTTTGACTTCACTTATCGGTTATTTTACATCACTGAGGTATTCACTTTAACACATTTCCTATGCAGATTTTCATCCAAAATACCATTTTTAAATGACATGGGTAAGATTTTGGTTGCTTCGATTTACAAATATTCGCCCACACAGTGTTTATGAGGCACAGGAGATGCTTGACACATATATGAGTCATTTTCTGCAACACACACAAACACATTGAGCTGGGACACACACACTGTTTCTCACTCATCTGTTTGCGGTGGCTTACTAACTGTGAGGTCAGTCTGGCTGGGGTTTCTGCTGTGCTGATTGGATGAGAAACTCTGCGGTGAGACGTTTCACTTCCTGACTCAGGTACGGGTATCCTAAGGGAGTCTAGGACAGTGTGTGTGTGTGCATGAGAGATAAAAGTGTGTGTTTTTTTTGTGGTCACCAGGTAATGTTTTAAGCAGCTGTCAGACAAAGGCACTCACACAAACATGTCTACATACACAGTGGGGGTTCAGGGCGCATCGTCTATCCTGCCAATCATAATTGAAATCCTTCCCTTGTGGGTCACTTCCTCTTTCATGTGCCTGTGAAATCACAGGTTAGGGGTCAAAGGTCAGAGTTCAACAGGGTCAGTCTGGCAAAAGAACTGCATCTAAGGAGCCTTTGTGGAATCGTCACACATAAAGTGTAACAGTTTTCACTGCAGAGGTGTTAAGTTGATCTAGATTGTTGTAGATTATCTCTGCAGAATTCAGTTCAAACATTAGTTTAATCTACTAAGAACATCAGTTTTTAGATGCACCATCAGTTTATTATGCAACTGTTTAAAAGTGTTTTTTTGTGAACAGTTGTTTTTATTATTTTGGTTTTTGTTTAATATAGGAAGAATGCAGTATACGACTATATCGTAAAACAACCCCCCCCTTCACCTAGGTAGACTTCTTCTATAATAACCAACCCAAGCTCATTCTGAAAACGTAGTCCCGCGGATGTTTCTGGAGACCGCGATTTATGTAGCCGGAGGCATGTATGGCTGCATTTCATCTTTTAAGCGAACGCTACGGGACGGTATGACGCCGTTATTTTTTCGCACTTACCGGCAGACCATTTACTTCCGTGTGGAGGTCATTCCCGTCGCAACCAGCTTGTCCAGTTAGCTCGTCGTGTACGTCGGCGGAGTAGAGACGCAGAGAAGAGCTGACCACAATGTAATGTAATGTAATGTGTATTTATATAGCGCATTTATTGTGTATGGCCATACACCCAAAGCGCTTCACAATCATGAGTGGAGTCTCTCCACACCACCACCAGTGTGCAGCATCCACTTGGATGGTGCGACGGCAGCCACAGGACAACGGCGCCAGTGCGCTCACCACACACCAGCTGTTGGAGGAGTGGAGAGACAGTGATAGAGCCAATTCGGTTGAAGGGGATGATTGGGAGGCCATGATCGTTAGGGCCGATAGAGGGACTTTGGCCAGGACACCGGGGTTACACCCCTGCTCTTTCACAAGAAGTGCTGTGGGATTTTTAATGACCACAGATAGTCAGGACCTCGGTTTAACGTCTCATCCGAAAGACGGCACCCACTGACAGTGTAGTGTCCCCTTCATTTACGACGACCGAGTGCGAGTCCGGAAAGGAGCGGTTCCAGAAATCAGGTAGGACAAAAACAGAATCCAAAAAATAAAGTGAACGAGTTCATAACAGGGAGAGAACGTGGTGAAATCTGAAAACGTGGTCAAAATCAACCGAGGGCTTTTCTTTTTCTGGACGGCTGTTGTAAATTGTTGCTTGGGTTTAGGGAAGTAAGCGGGCGGGTGGGTCAATCGGTAAAACTCGTTAGGTTTAGGGAAGGAGGAGGAGGGTGGGTCGGCCGATTGGCTGGTCGCAGAGTCAATCATTTTGTCAGTCAGACAGACAGTTACTCAGTAGCGGCCTCCGGTGGGTTTACGCGAGAACAGCACGGACACGAACAGCACTTGTTAGAGACGTTTGAGATTTGAAAAAGCGCACAAAGTGGCCTCTCGTGGATTCACGAATAATATGTACCTCCCGAAACGTATTTCGCGGTTTCCAAAAACGTCCACGGGACTACGTTTTCAGAATGAGCCTGGGTTGATAATAACAGAACTTAAAAGATTGCTGTAAAAAATACAATACAATAAATTAATGAATAAATAAATACATACATAAATAAAAAAAAAAACACGAATAATGTTAAACCAAATAAAGAGTAGAAGTACAAATAAATGACTATTACGTCAGGAGATGCATAAAGTACATATAAACAGAACAGCTGTACATTTGAAGGTAGAAACAAAAGATTTGACTATACCAAAAGCCATAATCCAGGACTAAACAGTTTTTGACTGAGCTCTATGTATGTGCGATGTAAAAGTTCCATACAAAAATAATGTCAAGCAAAGTTACGCCTCATTGAAGACTACTCATTATATGAGGAATTATCCGGTAAAAGTGTTTTTGACCGCAGCATTTTCTGCTCACCAATGCATTAATTTGATCAAGAATACAATAAAAATAGGAATAATGTTCAATATTGTTATAATTTAACTCTTTTGTATTATAATATATGCTTTTAGAGATGCTAATCTCAATCGCATCAAAAAAATAAAAGTTTTGTGTAATTGTGTATATTTATTATGTGTATGTATAAATACACACATGCATTAATATCACATATACATATAGTATATATATTATACACACATATATTATGTCAAAATGAACTTTTATTACAGTGAGGGAAATAAGTATTGAACACGTCACCATTTTTCTCTGTAAGTATATTTCTAAAGGTGCTGTTGATTTGAAAATTTTACCGGCTGTTGATAACAACCAAAGAAATCCCTTTAGGCAATGAAAACAAAACTGAAAACAAAACTAATAAGTTTACAGA
>NC_141041.1:6140000-6145000 GCF_052040795.2 Danio rerio
TCGTTCTAGGAAGTGCTGTTCTTGTAAGTTTGGCTCTGTCCAAACTTTGTGAAGCCAGCTCTGACCCCAGTGAAACACACACACACTCACACAGATTCACACACACAAGTTCAAGCTGATAAGTTCACAGATTTTCCCTGTCAGAAGCCAGTGTTTAGCACTGGAGTTTTGGCATCAGACGCAGACATGCAGCTGTTAACTCGCTGCTTCTTTTCAGCCTCAAAGGATGTATTCCTGCTGGATTTTAACATGCATGGTGAAAAACTGAATTAGCACATTAAAATGATGTAATGGGGAGTCATGGACCCTCCTAAAGATGCCATGATATCAAACTGAAGTTTATTGCTTCAGTGTGATTGTGTGTGCGTGCATGTGTGTGTGTGTGTGTGTGTGTGTGTGTGTGTGTGTGTGTGTGTGTGTAAAGTGTGAACACTCAGAATCTTCCTAAAAACATTTCTGTATTTTTATATACATTTTTATAATTCTGGTTAATATGTTTTAAATGTATATAAATATTTATTTTTATTTTATAAATAGATGTATATTATATATGTAAAATATATATAAAAAATTCCTGATTTAAAAAAAAATTCCAAGTTTTATTTAACAGAGGAAATTTTATAGTGTTAAGAATTATATGTAACTTACGTAGCCTAGTTATGCTTTGCACTAAGCTAGTGAGTACGTTTACATGGGCACCAATAATCTGATTTTAATACGACAATACTCTAATTGAGAGTTTACCATGCAAACTAGTGATGTTTGATTAATTTAACCGAGGTCATAATTGAACTAAACAGAAATGTGGAGGGTGCCTATCTTAGTCCCATTATTGAAGTGCAGTACACACATGTAAACACTGCAATCAAACTATTACCATCATGTAGGATTTTCGCACCATTTTTGCGATAGGATAGTCGATTCCAGGGGTTTAAAGTGTATTGCCTGCGAGTCGGATCAGGCGAGGTGATTCTGTAAAGTTTAAAAATGAGATGCAATTTTTCAATAAAAGAAACTGCTATTCCAATTGTGTCCATTGGGTGGCGCAATAGCAAACTGTTAATTTCATTCGAGCCAGAAGCCTGTATCAGTATCAGTGTGACCGCCTTCTCAGAGAGAAAGACCACATCTATGCCCTATCACACCACACTGAGGTGATCTCAAGAGGTAACGTAACAAATTCACGTTTTGTCATATTAGTTCACTAATTCAAGTTTAGTCATACAAAAATGTCCGATATAAAAAAGGTGTGGCACCCAACCACACCCCTAAACCCAACCATCATAGTTGGATAAGCAAATCGTACTAAATTGTATGAATAAGATCGTAAAGTTGAAAGAATTGCCATGAGATCGTGTTGTCCTCAGGCTCCAGCTTTATGGTTTGTATTGATCGTATTAAACAAACAAACAAACAAAGAAAACAATCTGAAGTTGTTGTTTTTAAGTCATATACACCATGATTTTACCTGTCCGGCCCACTCGGGAATAGATTGTCCTCCATGTGGCCCCTGAGCTAAAATGAGTTTGACACCCCTGGTCTATACACACACGGCTGTTTGACACTATTTTCTGCACCTACCGAGACAGTGAAGGACCACAGACACCTGCATCGCGAAATGCAGAGTTGTTTACGTATTTGGCATGCAGTATCAAACTCCATTAAAACAACACTCTTCCAGCAGTTCATACTTGCACATGAAATCTCGTTTGTCACAGGAGGCATGCATGAAATGTTCCTGAATGAAACTGAAAGTGCCAAACTGCAGTTAAGGTCAACAAATTAAAAATGTAACTCTGGAGGAAACGTGAACAGCACAGTGACGCAATGATGTTAATCGAATTATGTGATACAGGCCCGGATTGGCTAATCGGGAGAACCGGGAGAATTCCCGGTGGGTCGGTCCATTTTTTGGCCGCAAGGGCCGGTGTTCTTAGCTGCTTGCACTCTCAGCAGTCACACTTTTTTCATTTATTTATTTGACCATAGCCTCACTCTTTTTATTCATCATTTTGCCGCAGCTCTGCTCTTTTTATTTATTGTCTCGCAGCCCCATGGGCAAAGTGCAGCCTTGCGGGTAACACTGCAATATTTATTTTTTCCTCTAAATGAAACAGCGCCATTGTGGTCCAGTGGTCAGCACTTTGCGTTACGACGCCGTCAACCTGAGTTCGAACCTCACCTGAGTAATTATTATATATATATATATTTTCATTTTTATTGTTAAGACATATAATACTGCTAGGGTTGTGGAACATTTGATGTTTTAAAGCAGCTGTTTTCTTGAAAAAGATGTGATGGTGTAATTAGAAACTGAATTGGAAACGACGTTATTTTAATATAATCAGTCGTGAACCAGAGGTGGGCCGGTCTAAGGCTTGAAACTCTAGGGCTGAAAAGGAGTCCCACTTCGGCCCTGATGTGATATAATGTAAAACGGGATCATGAAAGGAACATTCAACAAACAACTCATGTAAATACCTTAATCATATTATTGTCTTATTCAGATTAAGGAAAATTATTTGATTACAACTGATATCAATGTAAACATAGCCAGTGTTTCTCAACCCATTACACACCCATTAAAGGTCTTTCAGTCTCTGCTAATGAGCAGATAATCTGAATCAGGTGTGTTTGGTTACGGAGACATGAAAAATGTGCAGAGCTGGTGGTCCCCCAAGAACGTGGTTGAGAAACACTGTACTCAGCTGAGTAATAGGATCTTGCGAAATAAATAGTAAGATATTATATTCTGTCAGCATGGCAAACACAAAAGGAATTATTAAATGTGTTGAAAATCTTTCCATCAAACATCACCTGAGAAATTTTTGAAATGTAATATATAAATGTAATATTTTGGACTTCATCTGTACATGTCAGGTTGTGTTAAGATGCTTTTGTATTTGTGTTGCAGATGTGGACGTGTTGCAGCGGTTGGCTCTGCGTGCTGAGCTCGGGTCTCGTGCCGTTCCCGCTGGCGTCATCTCCCTCCGCTCAGGAGTCATCCTCACCACACGGGCACGGGTCACCACACCCACACGCTCCCTGTTCCCACCAGAACTCTTCTGGAACTGCACTATCATCCTGAGCGTCCGATCCCACCGCTTAAACTCAGCCTTTCTCTTCTCCGTCCTATCTGGGAATCGGATTCAGCTTGGGTTGGAAATTTCCCCTGGCAAGCTAACACTTCATGCAGGCCCCGGGAATGCTGCGACGTTCCTATACAACCTTCACGATGGACGCTGGCACCATCTAGCCTTTGTTATAAATGGGCGATCAGTGACCCTACACTCTCCCTGCTCGGAGAGTGACAGCGGAGTTACTCAGGAGCTCCCTGTACTTCCCGAACGCCTGAACCCTCGAGGAACCTTCCGCCTGGGGGGCAGCAGTGCTCTGCTTCCGGGTGTGGTGCCCTTTGAGGGGGCGGTTTGCCAGTTTGATGTGGTGCCCTCAGCACAAGCACAGCAAAATATCTGCAGCGCCATTCGCAGGCAGTGCAGAGAAAATGACACCTACAGGCCGGCACCTCCTGCCCTGCTTCCACTCCCATCTCGACACGCCCCACCACTATTGGCCCACACCTTACCACCTAATCGCACTTTCACTTTCACTCCCACTAATTTCCTTTTGGCACCCGTGAATGGCGCAGGAGGGTCTTCTTCTGTGAGAATGAGTGATGGTGTGCGACCCAAGCCTTCCTCCACCACACCTCCACCTCTTGCCTTGATGCAAACAGGAATTGATGCTCCTTTATCTTTAAGTTTGGTCACCCATAAGCCTAGTCTCCGGACACCCAAGCCCACTGCCTCAAAACCTGGAGTCTGGCTTACTCCCACAAAACCAGCCAGACCAAAACCCACTCCAGGAAAAGCATCTCCAAAACTTAACGTATCTAAATCTTTTGGACCAAAGCCCACAGCACGACTGGCTGCTTCCAAACTTGGTTCAAAGGCAATTGGTCCCAAGCCTACACCATTGAAACCCTCCAAACCTGTAAAGAAGCCGACATCTGTGCCAAAGCCCAACCCTACGAAGAATGCGTCTATTGGTCCCAGACCTACCAATTCAAACAAGAAACAAAACGCCATTCTGAAACCCTTGCCTGCCCCCAAACCGACTGTCCCCAAAAGACCCTCGCCAACCAACAAAAAGCCTCTCCAGCCCAAAAACAAATCCCACACCACGCCGTTAACCCCCAAATCCACCCTGGCTCCAAACTCTACATCTAAAAAGCCCCTGCCGACCCTAAAATCCACTTCGTTCACCACTGCTGCACCAAACAAACCCCCCAAAACTCTGGAAACCCCAAAAGTCAATCCTGACAAGTCTAAAACGCCCGTGCCTTATTCCACACCACGCACTCCAAGGTTCTCCATACAATCTGTGACTCTTCCGGCGTTTGACGATTTCCAGAGCTTCGAAGTAGAGCCCACGCGCTTTTCACTTCTGGTTGGAGCACCAGGACTAAAAGGAGATCAAGGGGAATCGGTAAGAGATCTGCATTGTTTGTGTTTGTGTGTGTTATATAATGTTGTGTGTTTTATAAGGTAAAAATAAACCAGTCTCCACTTTTCTTGAGGTTTAAATGCTGTTTAAGGGACGTAAACAAAGGTTTAGGTTCATGAATGTTGGTAATGCCTTCATAAGTCATACAAACATTTAAAGATGTTTGCTTACATCACTGTCCTCTTGCATTACTTTGAGTTTGAAAGCTGTTGAGTGATGTGTTTTTAAAGCGGGGTCAGAGGTCAGAGGAAGCAGTGAACATTTTATCAGTCACCCAGACATTCACATAGACGTTTACAAGCAGCAATTGCCATTCCATTCATGGAAATCTGGGCTTAGCAGTTCAATCAGATGAACGGGGACTCTCAAAAACATGTTTAAGAGACTGTATTTCACGGACCTGTGAGCCAAAAACAAACAAGGATAAGTGAGTTATCTCAAGTCCTGCAATTAATGGGAGTCAGCCGCACTTAAACAGCAGGTCTTCAATGTCT
>NC_141041.1:6150000-6175000 GCF_052040795.2 Danio rerio
CTCTGATCCGCACCAAATCAACCGGTCCGAGATCGCCTGAATGAGGTGGTCTGAGAGGGGTCTGGCTGCAGACCTGGTGCAGTGCAATCTGGGCTGCATCCAATGCTTTTTAATGGGCTCACCTAACCCCACCCCTAACCCTACCTGTCACAGTGACGTCACTAGCTCTATTTGAGTGCATTGAGTCTGACATTCGCTGAGTGATGCAGTCTCAGCTCGCATCATAAAAGCTGCATCCAGATACTATTGGGTGGTCTCGGCTCGATTGAAATGAACTCTGGAGTGGATCAATTGCAGTGAGAAAGCGATACAATCTGAGCCCGGCTATATCCCAGTGTATTATGGATATGTATTAGGCGGATATGGCTATATGAAGAGAGAATGATGAGTATGGTGAGATGTCATTCCCATTCGTTTCATGTTAAATACGAAAGTGAAAGCATGCTGAACTATTAACGAGAGCTGTTAGTCCGTCAGGAACATTAACCGAACTGCAGTCTACCCAAGGGCTATGCATGGGAGAGTCTTACCTCTGATTTATATCTAGTGACGATGTCTGAGGGTGTCACCATTCAAAATTAAAGCGCAGCTTTCCGCTTATAATGTCTTATTGCCCATCTCCATTAAATTAAAATAAGGGCGTTTAACACCTGAGCAGGACTCTGCAAAATAAACCATGAAACTCTGACCAATGTGAGGAGAGTTTACTCACACATGACTTGTTTTAGCTCTTTTAGTCTGTTTAGAAACTTTGCCGTGTGAAAGCGAACCGCACCAACAACAAAAATAAACGATTAACGATTGATGACCAACTAAACTTCTCTGACCACATCTCTAGAACTGCTCGATCGTGCAGATTCGCACTCTACAACATCAGAAAGATCCGACCCTTCTTATCTGAACATGCAGCTCAACTCCTTGTTCAAGCTCTTGTTCTTTACAGACTGGACTATTGCAACTCTCTACTAGCCGGGCTTCCAACTAACTCTATCAAGCCTCTTCAGATGCTTCAGAACGCAGCAGCACGAGTGGTCTTTAATGAATCTAAAAGAGCACATGTCACTCCGCTACTCATTCGTTTGCACTGGCTGCCAGTTGCTGCTCGCATCAAATTTAAAGCTCTGATGTTTGCTTACAAAGCGATTTCTGGCTGCGCCCCTTCTTATCTGCTCTCACTTCTGCAGATCTATAGGCACTCCAGAAACTTGCGTTCTGTGAATGAACATCGCCTCGTGGTTGGTGGAATTAACTCCCTAAGTGCATCAGAACGGCAGAGTCACTCGCTGTCTTCAAAAAGCGACTAAAAACTCAACTATTTAGTCTCCATTTTCCTTACTAATCTGCATCTCCCTCTCTGGTTCCTCAACTAACTACAAAAATAAATAAATAAATAAATAAAAATTACTAATGCTTTCCTTCTTAGACTTTACACACCTGAAACTTGCCTACAGCCCTAATTCATTGTTGCTCTTATAGTTGTGTAAATTGCTTCCTTGTCCTCATTTGTAAGTTGCTTTGGATAAAAGCGTCTGCTAAATTACTAAATGTAAATGTAAACATTGTAACAATTTTAATCCCTGTTTCAGAACAAATGAATCAATTCACAGGATTGAAAGCACCCTCAGTGTGCCCGAACAGATGCCTGAAAAACCTGAAAATCACTAGATGCATCCCAAATTGCATACTTATGCACTATTTACTACGCCATTTTGTTGTATAGATAGTGTAAGCAGTGCGTTCTCACTGAAAACTCTTAACAGAATAAGTGCACTTTAATTACCCAAGGATGCACTTTTTCGACCAGTAAAAAGAGTTGTGGAGTGATTCACGCACTCAACCACGTCAGTTTCGCTCATGTAGCGGAAGGGGCGGAGCTATCGGGTGCTCATGTTGGATTACTTCATTTATTTTGGATTGTGAAAGCAAAAATCTCCTACTAGAGTGATTATAGCGCCTCCCGATGGTGAATGTGGTTATACTCGTGGCAGGTATTATTTGATGGTTTGGTCGTTTATTTGATTTATTTAGCAACCGGCAAACGTCATCTGGGAAATTGTTTGAATTTCCGCGAAGTAAAAAATCATTAGTGCTCCATTTGGGAAGACACTACATACGTATACTATACTGTTGAGTGTGTAAGTGCATGAGTACATAGTGCATAGTCTATTGTGTGCCATTTGGGACGCAGCTACTGCTTACGCGGTGGCGCAGTAGGTAGTGCTGTTGCAACACATAAAGAAGGTCGCTGGTTCGAGCCTCGGCTGGGTCAGATGGCGTTTCTGTGTGGAGTTTGCATGTTCTCCCCACGTTTGCGTGAGTTTCCTCCGGGTGCTCCGGTTTCCCCCACAGTCCAGAGACATGCGGTACAGGTGAACTGGGTAAGCTAAATTGTCCGTTGTGTATGAGTGTGTATGGATGTTTCCCAGAGATGGGTTGCAGCTGGAAGTGCATCCGCTGCTTAAAACATATGCAGATAAGTTGGCAGTTTATTCCGCTGTGGTTACAGTCACACTAACACGGTACAAGTGGTTTAGCACACAGATAGCCCATTCGGGTTGAACAGCACTGATCGTTCCAGCAATGGTCTGATGTCCAGTTGATCTCTAAGCAGTGCTCAGACCCGCCACTAGGCCGCTGTGGTGACCCCGGATTGATAAAAGGACTAAACTGACAAGAAAATGAATGAATCATAAAATACGGAAAACTGCTAATTTACAATGTAGTAAAATATTATTTTCTGTCATCATAGCAAACACAAAATAAATAAGTTTATTAGGACAGAGTATAAATAAACTATTATGTTTATAAATATGTAGAAAAAAACTTTTAAAAGTCCAAAAGAGTCCAAAGACAAGCGGTGCAGGTGAATTGGGTAAGCTAAATTGTTTGTAGTGTATGTGTGTGAATGAGTGTATGGATGTTTCCCAGTGATCGGTTGCAGCTGGAAGGGCATCTGCTGCATAAAACATATGCTGGATAAGTTGGCGGTTCATTGGCGGTTCATTGGCGGTAATCTGGGTGACCCCAGATTATTTAAAGAAAAGGAAATGAATGAATGAATGAATATTGTGAAATAGTTCACAGAAAGATTTTAGTCCCTATATTTTGACCCTATATACCGAGATGCAAAGTGGACCATGAGCAGTCTGTACCATTGCAAACTTCAGTAGTAGACAGTTGCAGTAGTGAAGTCTAAAAGCAGTGTTGCATCATGGGAGGATCTTGCTGTTGATTCAGGGGTTTGTGGGTGTATGTGGGGCTGTGTTTGAGTCTGTGTACATGTATGCGGATGAGGAGCCCCTTCCCCTCCTCCATCACACACACACACACACACACACACACACACACACACACGGCTCAATGGAGCTCTTTCATCCTGCGCCGCGTGGCACTGCTCTGGGGCTGGAGGACAGAGCCTCTGTTTCAACAAATATGTTGATCTATATGATACCGGCTGAGTGAAATTACCGGAAAAATCTTGATATTTTTGGCCATTTGATGATGTTTTTGCTCTGAAATGGCTTAAAAGAGTGTTGTTTTAAAACACTTTTGGAGCAAATAGCCATTGTTGGCAGGTAGATTAAAAATGTTACATTTTTTACAGAAAGAAATAGCATGAAGTATCATTGGCTGCCCATTGTAATGTTGTTTTTAAAAAAGGCAGTATGCGTCAATCATTGCAGAGAGAAAGTGTTTTATACATCATTTATATGAATCAATCATTTATTAATAGACATATTTATAAATATCATATATATATATATATATATATATATATATATATATATTTATATATATATATATATTTATATATATATATATATATATATATTTATATATATATATATATTTATATATATATATATATTTATATATATATATATATATATATATATATATATATATATATATATATATATATATATATATATATATGTGTATATATATATATATATATATATATATATATATATATATATATATATATATATATATATATATATATATATATATATATATGTATGTATGTATGTATGTATGTATATATATATGTTTTGGGGTCAGTAAGGTTTTAAAATAAGCTTTTCCTGCTCACCAAGGCTGCATTTATTCATCAAAATACAAAATATTATTAATAATAATAATACTAAAAGCAAAAATGACTGGAGTAATCATTTTTATTTGAAACTACACTAAGTTTGGGGTTAGTTTTTTAATTTTTAATTTTAAATAACTGCTTTCTCATTATATGTAGTTTCAAATTAAATTACTTTTATGGCTAATAATAAGAACAAAAATAATAATAACAACAATAATAATAGTAATAATAATAACATATACAATATATACAGTTAAAGTCAGAATTATTAGCCCCCCTTTGAATTTTTTTTCTTTTTTAAATATTTCCCTAATGATGTTTAACAGAGCAAGGAAATTTTCACAGTATGTCTGATAATATCTTTTCTTCTGGAGGAAGTCTTAATTGTTTTATTTAGGCTAGAATAAAAGCAGTTTTTGATTTTTTTAAAAACCATTTTAAGGGCAATAGTGTTAGCCCCTTTAAGCGATGTTTTTTCGATACACAGAACAAACCATCATTATACAATAACTTGCCTAATCACACTAACCTGCCCAATTAACCCAGTTAAGCCTTTAAATGTCACTTTAAGCTGTATAGAAGTGTCTTAAAAAATATAGTCAAATATTATTTACTTTCATCATGGCAAAGATAAATATATTATCTTATTATTAGAAATTATCTTAATTAGAAATGAGTTATTAAAACTATTATGTTTAGAAATGTGTTGAAAAATCTGCTCTCCGTTAAACAGAAATTGGGTAAAAAAATAAACGGGGGCTAATAATTTTGACTTCAACTGTATATGTGAGTATATATGTATGTGTATAAGTGAAAATGTGTATATATGTTTAAATATGTATGTGTGTATATATATATATATATATATATATATATATATATATATATATATATATATATATATATATATATATATATATATATATATATATTAACTTCTACTACATAAATAAATAAAGTAAAATAATATTTATAAGAATCCTTTATTTATATCAATAGATTATGATTGGTGGATTATTTCACAATATTTACAAAATAAAAATAACTTTATTTATATCAGGTAGCATTTTTAGAAATATATAATATGATATATTATAATATTGTATATTCTAAAAATACTAATAATTATAAATAGCTATTTCTATTTTGTAAATATTGTAAAATAATCCACCCTAATAAATCCTTAGTGATTTATTTTATTATATATATATAACAAAAATACTTGTTTTAAAAAATAAATCTGAATGAATTCATATAAATTAATTGATTAGTATAATTAATAAAAATCTACATTAAGCAAAATATGAATAATTTTTTATACATTTAAAATAGTTTTTACGATTAAATAAAAAATATTTTGAATATATTTAATTAAAATTAATTTATTTATTAAACAAAATATTACTCTTTTTTTCAAGTAACCATTTATACATATTCAGATATAAGGACACATATTTGCATCTTAAGTCATGAATACATATTTAGTATAAATAAAATAACTTTTACTTTACAAATATAAAACATTCGACCAAATATTTTACAAAAACAAATAACTGCTCCAATACCTGTAGGAGTGTTAGATCTCTTCTAAGCTATAGAAACTGCCAACAGGGATCTTTTCATAAAAGCACACACACACACACACACACACACACTCACACTGTGGGATTCAGTGTAAATCTATAGCTCATTATCAGAAGAAGGAAATTCCGTCAAATGACTTCCTGTTTCCTCCCGCTGTGTTTGGTTTTGAAATAGAGGCTGACAGCAGTATCAGCACACCTCTGTGTTTGGTTCATAAGTGCTCTCTTGTGTTTGGCAGGGATTACCGGGACCTCCAGGTAAACCAGGGCAGCCCGGGATGCGAGGACCGCGGGTGAGTGTTAAACGATGAGAGCCATTGACCTTTGACCTCTCGTATAAACAGGAAGTGTGTAAAGTGCAGTGTCTTATAAAATCTCTCACACTCTGTTTCTCCTGCTGGATTTGCGCTTTATTGCTGCTCGCCAGTGTGTGTGTGCGTGTGTGTGTGTGTGTGTGTGTGTCTGTTTTGTCTCATCAGCAGGTCAAACTGACCCAAGAACAAAACACTAATGCTGCTCTGGATTTGTGTCTCGTCCACTTTCACTCGTCCGTCTGCACTCGCTTATCTGCTTTTCTTTGTTTTATGAATTGTTGAATTTTATATATAATTTTTTTCCTTCTGACAGGATCAAAATGTATATCATAACATATTTTATATAAGTTTATTATATAAATTAATATTAATAATATTATTAATATATTTATATGAATATATTCCTGTTTATATAAATGTAATTTAAAGCTACTGTATAAATATCAATGTAAATAAATATAGAATATTTTGAAGGATTTATATAAAATCAAAAAAGTTCATTCTATTCATAAATAAAATTTTCACTCATCTGCACTTGCATATTTGCTTTTTATTAATTAATTAATTTATTTTTGTATATTCATTCATTCATTCATTCATTCATTTTCCCTCGGCTTGGTCCCTTTATTCATCAGGGGTCATCACAGCGGAATGAATCGCCAACTTATCCAGCATATGTCTTACACAGCGGATGCCCTTCCAGCTGCAACCCAGCACTGGGAAACATCCATACACACTCATTCACACACACACACACACACACACACACACACACACACACACACACACACACACACACTTAAAGACACTTAGTTTATTTAATTCACCTACAGCGCATGTGTTTGGACCCCTGCTGGGTCAGTTGGCATTTCTGTGTGGAGTTTGCATGTTCACCTCGTGTTGGCATGGGTTTCCTCTGGCATGCTCCAGTTTCTCCCACAGTCCAAACACATGCACTATAGGTGAATTGAATAAGCTAAAATTGTCTGTAGTGTCAGCGAGGCAGTTGCGTAGTAGGTAGTGCTGTCGCCTCACAGCATAAAGGTCGCTGGGTCGCTGGTTCGAACCTCGGCTCAGTTGGTGTTTCTGTGTGGAGTTTGCATGTTCTCCCTGCCTTCGTGTGGGTTTCAGAATTCAAATGAACCATTTTAATCTAGATTAATCTAGATAAAAAAAAAACTAATCTATGCCCACCTATAATATAAGTATATAATAATATATATATATATATATATATATATATATATATATATATATATATATATATATATATATATATATATATATATATACAAACAAATATAAATAATATAAATAAATATAAAAAAAATTATTTTAGAAATTTAGGAAAATAAAATAGTTAACTGATCATTTAGAATAATCTGTACAGTATTATGTGTTTAATAAAAATGACTACATTTATATCATTATTACAGGTAATGCAATATAAAAGATTGCTTAGAGAAGGATGTTTATAAAGAAGTACAGCAGTACAGTGCATTAATAAAGCTCATACCATTTATTTTAGAAATACAGAAATACAGTTGAAAGCTAATTTATTAGCCCTGTTATTTAATATAAAGTTTCATTCTTTTTTAAATATTGTTTTAACTTTTCAAAATCATTAAAAATCATTTAAATATTAAATGATGTTTAATACAGCAAGGACATTTTACAGTATTTCCTATTATATTTTTTATACTGCACAAAGTCTTATTTATTTAGTTTGGTGGGAATAAAAAAAGCTGATTTCATTTATTTTTTGACACTGTTTTACAATGACGTGCCTACAATTAACCTTAATTAACCTAGTTAAGCCTTTAAATTGCACTTTAAGCTCAATACTAGTATCTTACAAAATATCTAGTTAAATATTATTTACTGTCATCATGGCAAAGGCACAAGAAATCAGTTACTAAAAATCAGTTATTAAAACTATTATGTTTAAAAATATGTCCCATTAATATTCTCTCGATTAAAGAAGAATTGAATATATGAAAAAGAATGCAAATAACACAAGTCGTCTAATAATTTAGCATATTACACATAAAGAGTTAAATTAGGTGCCACAAATGGTTTAATTGCAAGCACAAATCCCATGCTGTGCTGTGTTTCAAGTATTTTAGAGCATTAACACACAGACAGTAGATGATTTGTTGTTTTTTGGGTGGTCTCTGGCTTTGAATAAGGAGTGCTTGTGAAGAATCTTCAGTCCCAATCAAACACACACAGACCCTTGAGACCCTGCTTGAACTTTGACCCTTGTTGACAGGATGGCAAGAGTGTGAGGTGTTGTTTTAGCAACTGAAGTCAACATGTAGTGTTCACGCGTCAAAGGCCTGTGTGTGCGTGAAGCTTGTGTTAAAGTCTGACTACTAGGCCTTGTTCAGTCAGGCACCCTTTATATGTTAAATGCCTGCTGTTTGTTTGTGTGTGTATGTGTGTGTGTGTGTGTGTGTGTGTGTGTGTGTGTGTGTGTGTGTGTGTGTGTGTGTGTGTGTGTGTGTGTGTGTATTTGCTTGTTAGAACTAAGAGACCTTTCAGTAAAGTCAGCCTACGTTATTTGCACTTTCTCCTCATCCTTTGCTTTCTCCTAATATACACCTCTGAATAAATAACACATCGTGCGCAACTCATAACGCAATGCATCTCACCCTCATGGAGCACACTTAGGCATCCTACAGTTATGTGATGCATTGTGTGCATGCTTTACTAAAAAGATAGGTTTTTAATCTAGTTTTGAACTAAGAGAGTGCGTGTCTGAGCCTCGGACATTATCAGTAAGGCTATTCCAGAGTTTAGGAGCCATATATGAGAAAGCTCGACCTCCTTTAGTGGACTTTTCTATTCTTAAAACATTTTAAAGTGTAAAATAAAGGGGGAAAAACACTGAATTCCATAAACAAGTTGATAGATTGTGTGAAATGTGAATAATAAGTTGTGGAGGTAAATCAAGTTTAATTTATTGCAACTTTTCTTTAGTTAATATGCAATTTTAACAATGCAGATTTAAATTAATAAAGAGATATATCGTCTTATTGGTCGTTTTTAAAAAATCTGCACTGTTAATATTGTATTAAATAAATATAAATATCCATGGGTGGCGCAGTGGGTAAGTGCTCACAGCAAGAAGGGCGCTGGTTCAAACCTTGGCTGGGTCAGTTGACATTTTTTTGTGGAGTTCTCTCCATGTTGGCGTGGGTTTCCTCCATGTGCTCTAGTTTCCCCCACAAGTCCAAAGACATGCGCTACAGGTGAATTGAATAAGCTAAAATTGGCCGTATAGTATGAGTATGAATGTGAGCATGTATGGGTGTTTCCCAGGGATGGGTTGCAGCTGGAAGGACATCCGCTGCGTAAAACATATGCTGAAAAAGTTGGCGGTTCATTCCGCTGTGGCGACCCCTGATTAATAAAAGGGCTAAGCCGAAAAGAAAATGAATTATTCAAATGAATGAATAAATATCCATAACAGATGTATGCTGTGTATTATCCACGGCTATATTATTTATTATTAATCTCATAACTAGTCTTTTCTGGTTAAATAAAATATAGCAGATACATTATACGTACAGGTAAATCGCATTTCAATGCATGTCCGGGTGTCTTTGTTTATTCTCATGATTGTTACACATGGAGATTAACTTTATGTAAGCTGCCAATAATATATATTTATTGCTATTGTTTTGACTTATGGCATAGTATCACTTGATTTGGGCTTATTCATGGACTGTTTTCTTTCAGTAACACCCAATGACCTTGAGCCTCACTCTGACCTCTGACCTTTGACGGGTGGGAAGTCATTTAAATGAAGTGCTCTCAGAGCAGGGACAGGGTCACATGAAAGGTCAAAAGTATAACGAGTGAAGAGTTGACTTCTATAGTATAAATTGTATCTAGAATAAAAAAAAGCTTACTCCAGGCCCATAGCCGGGGGGTGGGGGGAGGGTTCAGGTGGTTCCGAAGACCCACCCCTCACTGATAAAGGTCCAGAATTTGTTCCATACATAATCTCATTTGTCCTGTTTTGACTGCTATCCCATCATATAGTGACAATATCCCATTAAAAAAGGCTTTAAGATCTAGCGGAATCCTGGTGTGACTTCAGCTAATCAGGTTTGGCCAATGCAAACATTTATTTTTCAAGAGTTAAACATCCAGCTGTGCTATAAAACTTCTGACATACGTGAAGTCATCTTTCGCTACTCTATTGGTTTTAAAAAGAGAAAACATTTTACAGGTAACTTTTATTCTATAAATGTTAGACCCTATTCTAAAAGAAAACATGACCAATAAAAAAGTGTGAAGCACTTTTACAAGAGAGGCTAGAAAAAATGTGAAAATCTTAATTTGGAATGTTGAATGTGCTGGCCAGTTTTTTATTTGCTTAATAAATCACACTAGGCTACAGTTTTTAATCTAAAATGTTTTTTTTTCTAATTATATATGATGTAATTAATTTCTATTTTAAAAACAAATATTTGTCATTTTTCTTTATTCTAAATATTTAGAAAATATTTTTTCAGCAAAAAGTGTGGTTATAATAATCATCCAACAAGCTAATCCAGCTCACAATAGTGCTTAAAATGTCACCTAAATTTAGTATTCAAGTCTCATAATTTAACAAAAAATGAGCTGTATATTTGCAAAAAGGTCCACTTTTTAAGAAAAACAGAACCACCCCTTCACCAGGCTGGTTACAGGCCTGAACTCATAATACCTACAGCAGGGTTTTTCAAAGTCTAAGACAGTGGGCCTCCATTTTGACACAACTTATCCATTGGCGCCCCCCTCCTCCCAAACACACACACACAGACACACACAGACACAGACACACACACACACACACACACACACACACACACACACACACATATATATATATATATATATATATATATATATATATATATATATATATATATATATATATATATATATATATATATATATATATATAAAGACACAGACAGATGTCAGACTGTTAACTCACTTTTATCATCATTTGCATGAAAGTGCAATTATTTACAGAGTAATAACAAGTATTTTAATATAACGTTTTTAAAACTAGGATGATGGTTCAATATGAATAGAACAGATCCAAGAACTGTCCATCCCAGTCAAAACAGTCGAAGTTTAACGGGTCTCATGCTGTCATTAGCCAAAATATCTTGACAAACCACACATAAAGGTCGTGGTTCATCAGCTGGTCCGATCCACGTAAATCCTAAACTCAAATACTGATCATCATATCGTTGTCTTTTGGGTTTAAGCCCTGAACTTGAAGGCTTTGAATCGGGGGGTTTCAGAAACCGATGTATTAGCAGGCATATACCTGTATTGACGGGCTTGCCAAACAGAAGCGAATTCACAGCTATGGCCTTCTGGGTAAAAAAGGTTTTCTTATTTTTGACGTGTTATTTTTTTTTAGCTTTGTTTAATTAAAACGTTTAAATATAATAAAAAATACATGTAATAATTAAACTTAATAATGATATTTTTATTATATAATATTTTTTCCCGCGCCTCCCCTGACATGCACTGGCGCCCCCCAGGGGAGGCGCGCCTCACACTTTGAAAACCCCTGACCTACAGCATACTCAACAGGTCCTCCAGGAACTGAGTTTGGCACCTGTGTCCTAGACGTATCGGCCAAGAAAATAGCAAACAAAACCAGCTACTTCTGTTAAATTGTTAAAATGTATTGACTGTTAAAAAATGCAATCAAAGCACATCAATCTGAATCATGTTGGTGATTTGCATGAATGTAAACAAGGAAGAAGTTGCATGTGCATAAATTATTGACTATTGATTTTGACATGGTGCCTGTTGTTGGTGACCCAATGAGAAATCCTCTTGCCGACACCGGACAACAGTTCATTAAACTGGGCTCGGCTCATTCTGAAGCACTGCTCAAAGCCTCCATCATCCAGGTGTAGTTTCTGCGGGAGTTGATTAACTCACAGAGCTGAGTGCACTTCTGAAAGGATCTAGTGGACTTAGACATGGTGCCAATAGAATCTACTCTGTTTTTCAGCCTTCCTAAAGCCATTTAGCCATTTAGCAACGAAGCTAGAGTCAGTGGGCAGACAGAAGCCCTGTCCATGACGCAAATCTGCGTTTATTGTGAAGTGAATTTGACTCCTGAATGAAGCGAGTAAACTCAAAATGTTCACGCATCTATTTATGTGCAGATAGCGCAATTTATTCGCACGTGCCGTGTCTGATGTGAACACAACATAAGAAGCAGAAAAAAGGGTTCATTCATTTTCTTTTCGGCTTAGTCTCTTTATTAATATGGGGTCGCCACAGCAGAATGAACCGCCAACATAGAAAAAAGGGTCAGGTAGTTTAAATGGATAGCTCACCCAAAAAAGAAAACCCTGTCATCATTTACTTCATGTTAAAAAATGGCAGGTTATTTCAACCCAATTCCTGATGTAATAGGGACAAATCCAACGGCAGGTTATTTGTTTATTTTTTTGTTAAATAAATAGGACAATTTTATCCCAACATTTTACCCAATTTAGCTTGAAATACTCCAGCATTTCTTACAGCGCATCCTTCACTTGTTTTAAAGAAGTTATATACAAGAAGATATTCTGAAGAATGTTGGAAAAATCTGCCATTCATTTCCTTTTAGTATTCTTTGTTTCTACTACAGATCCGACATGCTTCCGAATATCTTGTTTCATGTTTAGTCAAGAAAAGAATTGCATTAATCTCTTAAGTGTGAGGATGGAGTGGGTTTCGCTGTGGCTTCACAGCAAGAAGGTCGCTGGTTCGAGCTTCAGCTGGGCCAATTGGCATTTCTGTGTGGAGTTTGCATGGGTTTCAAACCCATGCAAGTGGAAAACCCCTGCGATGGGTTGCTGATGGAAGGGCATCCGCTGCGTAAAACATATGATGGATAAGTTGGCGGTTCCTTCCGCTGTGGTGACCCCTGATTAATAAAGGGTCTAATCCGAAAAGAAATTAGATGGATGACTTAGGTGTAAGCAAATTTTCATTTTTCTGTGAACTACCCCTTTACTTTCAAGCATTATAATGCAGTTGTCTTTTCAACACTGCCACAAGGGGTGCTAATGCTATTGCACTGCAGTAGGAGAATTAACACATGCTTTTCCACTTTGCTTAATTGTTTATTTCTAATGTTAATTTCTAATTTTCTAATTTCTAATGTGTGCGTTGTTTTTATGTCATTTCTTATAGGGACCTCCTGGACCACATGGCAAGCCAGGTCGACCCGGTCCTACAGGACTGAAGGTAAAAACCCTCACTCACTGTCAGATTATCTGCAGTCTGATCCCATGTACTGCTCTGCTCATCTTCCTCTGTTTGACCTTCTGTTATTGTCATCACCGCACCGCCTGCTGGTACTATTGGGCTGCATGCAAAACCCCGCGGACAAGGTTTTGGAAACACATGCACACACACATACACACACTTTGATTTATTTAAACTCAGAACAAGCCCAGCAGGTTGTGGAAAGTCTTTCCCATGATATAGAAAAGAGCGCTTGTGTAGCTTTAGTGTGAAAAAGACAGGCTATAAACTAAACATTTTCCAGGTTAGATGTGTGTTCGTGTGCGTGTGCGTGTGATGTCCTGGTGTGTGATTGGTTTGCCTGTTTTATCCCTGTAAATGCAACAAAGGTGGTAAACAAGGCGAGCAGCTCAGCAGGGTGTGTGTTTGTGTGATTGCATGGTCTGTGCTTTTCTGTGTTTAATTATTCCAGGCCGTCTTTGAAGACAAACTTAGTTAAGGTGTAACGGCCTAGAGACTTCCCGCATGTCTGCGACTCAAATGCATGAACGTGCGCACACAAACCCTTAATTACTGTAACGTATGAAGCTCAAAACAAGCTGTTTAAATAACAGCCGTGTTTTGATCTGATTAGCATCTTTAGTGTTGTTTGCCAGGAGCTGTGCTGTTGAGTGGGCCTGGTGGATTAGGAAGCGGCAAAACATATTTAGGGGCCACTTTTTTGATCCCCTTAACTAGATCTGAGGCCCCGTTTACACTAATGCGTTTTAGTTTGAAAACGCATAAGTTTTGCTACAGTTACGCCATCCGTCCACACTACGCCGGAGTTTTCGAGCGCCGAAAACGGAGCGTTTTAGAAATGCTGGAGAGGCCGTTTTCATTCTAAAACGCTGCTGCTCTGTCTCAGTGTGGATGGGGGAAAACGGAGACATCTGAAAATGGATGCGGGGCTGCTGAGATTCGCTACCTGATTGGGGCTTTTGTGTCATTGCGTATCCTTTCCTTATTTGTCAAGCCCCTATCACATGACTATAACACATGATCTTAATGCTACCAGAAGACAGCAGACCAGCCTTCACTGTAAACAACAACATGGACACAGAAATGGGAGCGTTGTTTGCACTATTGTCTGTTTGAGGCGCCATTGTGCAGTTATTCATTTGTTACGTTTAGTAAAAAATCGACCTCGTCGTCTGTCCACAAAAATACCTCTCTTGCTTTCTTTGCCATCGCGTTCATTGTTCAACCGGTTTTTGTTGACTAACAATAACCAAATGCTGAGCGTGACACATGCTTCCTGTTTATACTAGAACGCGCATGCTCAGAGTGCGCGAATGGTCACGTGATATACGTTTTTGGTGGCGTAGTGTGGACGGAGATATGTTCAGAAACGCTAGGTTAAACGCTAGTGTGGACGCGGATCGTTTTTGATCCAAAACGCTGTTTTAAAACTAAAACGCATTAGTGTAACCGGGCCTAAGCCTTTTTTTGTCTTCAGAATGTGTCTGTAAAGTTTCAGGTAAAAATATCCATCAGATCATATTAGATTATACCCTGTTGAAAATGTAAATTTTTGGGTCAGAAGGAGTTGAAGCTGTTTTGCGCCTGTGCCTTTAAAGGGCCACGAAAACCCCCCACCTCAGCAGTGTGTTTTCCCTCCTCTAGTTTGAAAAAAGTCAGGAAAGTGGATATATCTAGCATTGTTTAGGTGGTAGTGGCTGTGTCCGAAACCGCCTACTACTCAGTAGGTACTGCATTTGAATTTAAACGTACAACTCGGCCGTTAGAAAAGTACGTTCTATACAGTATGAACGTGAAAAGTATAAATGGAATTCGGACATATTACATCCGCCATTTTGTCATGGTCACATGACCTACCTGTGTCAATTGCATTGCTTTTCTCCCATTCATGAATTCGCTCGCGGGGCATCATGGGATAGCGCAGCATGTATGGGATGCGCACTCCAGAACCTCGCCGGAAGTAGTAAGTCATCCGGGTACTTCTCGCATACAGATTTTCGAATTCTATGAATTCGGACATACTACTCGGCTCGCATACTGTTTTTGGCGTACTATATAGTATGCGGTTTTGGACGCAGCGAGTGTCAGGGAAGGGAAAGAGGGAAGGGTTTGCATAAAAATGGGAGTTTCAATTTGGAAACACGCTGATTTTCATAGAGACAAAACAACACACAGACACAGAGAAAAAATGCAGTGACTGTGTTTACATGGACATCAGTAATCAAATTATTTGCCAAATTCTTAATTTGTGGACTTTAACTGCAGTTTGGCACTTTCATTTTTATTCAGGAAGATATCCCTCCAATATGACTGTTTACACCCGAGACCTACACACATTTCTGTCCAAACAGCTTCCAAAAGTTAATTTTGCATGATAGGTGCCCTTTAAGAAAGCAACTGAGCTATGCCTTTACACTAAAAAACACAATAGCAGTTGTTTAGTAACACCCTGGCATCCATGCAGAACAGATTACTTTGTATAGCAATGCCCTGCCATCCACCTAGAATTATTTAACACTTTAACTGATTCTGTAACCATCTGTTTGACCATTTCCAAAGGTTTTCACCTAAAGTTTTTTATTATTTTTTTTTATAAATGTGCTTAAAATGGTGTCAGGAACACAATTTAACCAAATAAATTGGTTCAGAAAATGCATAGTGTGTAGAAGTTAAAGGGTTAAATGATGTAACAGCATATTAGCTTTTGCCTGGGCAAACACCAATGACATTGTCTTAATCCCTAACTTTATAAGTATAAGTCTCAACCTTTTCTGTCGTTTGTTCTTTCAGGGGAAGAAGGGAGACCCCGGACTCTCTCCTGGAAAAGCACCAAAAGGAGATAAAGTGAGCAAACACACACACTCATTCAGATACATACACATTCTTCACTGGCTCTATTTTAAGGGTGTAAGCACAAAGTCTAAGGCACAGGGCGCAATAACATTAAGGGCGTGTCCACTTTTGCTATTTTAAGGACAGAAAAATGCATTAAAATGTATCAAACCAATCTCATCTCCCATTCCCTTTAAGAGTCAGTTGTGTCACTCCATGGCGCATTTGCTATTTACATGCCGGAGTTTGTAAGTGGAAAAACTAAACACTTCACTGGCAAGAAAACAGTTAAACAGACCATCCGCAGCGCGAGCACAAAGAATGAGCCTCCTCCATTCGGCCATTTCACTTTACTTTACTTTTACTCTTTACTCCTTTACTTTAGTGGATAAGGAAACGAAGATGTACGCACTCCACATTAGACATTCATTAGCCTACATACTTCATTTCGTTTGTTAAGCGAAAAGATTTGTTTCAAAACTATTTCTAAATTCAGTTCTAATTTCCTGCAAACAAATAAATGACCAATAATAACAAAGTGTGATCAAAAACTGAGTTATGTCCAAACACGCATTCCATGCCCCGCAAGGTGACACAGACGTCTCCAAAACCTGACAGGTGGACAAATCTAAACTTGTTTTTATTGAAACAAATATAAATATGCATATAATAAATGATGCTGATAATAATAATAATAATAACATTATAATGAAAATGCAAATTGTCATGAATAAACTGAAAAGGTCGCCACAAGGCATGGGGTAGTGGTTTTTATATTAAGTAGAAAATAAAAGTTTTGGGAACATTTTAATTCTTTGATTTTTTTGTCATCTGTAAAGATATTTGTGTATTGCTGTGCATCTTGTGTGTATTAAGCAATGTGTAAGGGTTTTGGACCTGCATAGGTGCATAACTAACGCGCTCTGCGCTGGACTTTAGACCTGCTTTCAGTTGGTCAGTGGCGCAGTCTAATTTAGTTCCTCAAAATAACAATGCGCCTTAATCGATGCCTTATTCGCTCGGCACACCTATGAGTCCACAAAGTGGCGCAAATGCATTTGCTATTTAAACAACGTGGTGCAAAACATCAAAATTAGAGTTGCGCTGGTCTGAAAATAGCAACATATTGCGCAGAGTGTATGATGGGTCATTTTGAACAATGTTAAAAAATATTAAATTGGGTTAAATATTTCAAATGTGCAGGGGGATTATATAAACAGTTAAAAAGCAGCTCTAATTCCTCTTCTGAATTGCTATTGTAAACCGTTCCCTGCTAAAAATCCAGCTTAAAACAGCCTAGGCTGGTTGGCTGGTTTTAGAGGGGTTTTGGCCATTTCCAGGCTGGTTTCCAGCCATTTCCAGCCTGGTCTTAGCTGGTCAGGCTGGATAATGACCAGCCAAATCCAACTAAAACCAGCTTGACCAGCCTAGATTTAAATGGATATAGCTGGTTTTGGCTGGACTCCCAGCTTGGCTTGGCTGGTCAAGCTGGTTTTAGCTGGTCATCTCCCAGCCTGACCAGCTAAGACTAGGCTGGAAATGGCTGGAAACCAGCCTGGAAGTGGCCAAAACCCCTCCAAAACCAGCCTGGTCGACCAGCTAAAACCAGCCAACCAGCCTAGGCTGGTTTAAGCTGGATTTTTCAGCAGGGTTCATCCACCCAGGGTTTAAAATTAGAAGTGGGAAAAGTCTTAAAGTAGATATTGAGCATACACAAACAGAAGAACAGCATCTGCATTGTATGTGTTTGTTTGCATGGCAGCACTGGGTTGTTTGTGTGTCATGTTTGCTTGTCTGTGTTTGCAGGGAGATGTTGGTCTGCCCGGTCCTGTTGGTTTAGTCGGGGTGGAAGGCCGTAAGGTAAAGATATTGTGAAAATACATTTCAATATTTCTAAACAACTCTATTTTGCTGTGAACTTTCCAGTCGACATTGTTTCAGTTGTATTCAGTCTTGATTACAAGACCCACGCAAAAACGCTGAAGCGCTCCCACATATTCTGCCTCACTGTATCTTCAGTTGCTATGGAAACTTCATGTAAACATTAGAGGGAATCCCCAATGAGTCGTCTATCACTCCTTTATACTCCACGCACATACACGTCAAACAAGGCCATTGAGAGACGTACAGTCGTTCACCATGAGTAACTCTCTTTGTCTGTGTGTGTGTGTGTGTTGCGTCTCAGCTGTGCATGATTATAGTACGTTTAGACTCTCTGCCAGGCATTTTACTGTAAGCAGTGTGTGTGTGTGTGTGTGTGTGTTTGCATTGGAAGGATTTTGCAGCGGGATGGCTGGAAAAATCCTGTATTGGATGCCTGCTTTAAATGATGGCCGTGAGCATGCATATGTTATGTGTAAAGAAACAGCAACTGCTCAAAATGATGAAAGTCAATTATGGGAGTAGATTAGAGTCATTATCAACACTTTATGACTGATTGAATGCAAATATTCAAATCCATCTATCGTATTCTTCAGAATTTTTTTTTATTAACAAGGACTTCTATAAATCAATTAACATCATGCAAGGAAAACAAATGCTTAGTATGTACTCATTTAGACGGGTTTATATGAACATAGATATTTACATTAAATGTCGCCTATGCTGTTGCTGTCTATGGGAAGGAATTCGTCACTGAAGCTGCCATTTTAGTACAGGGTAGCATTAGAGTAGAGCGTGTGTTTGTGTGCATGGAAATGTATTATCCACCCTCCCTGTTAAAGGGCCATGAAACCCCCTCGTTTCAGCAGGGTGTTTTCACACCTCTACTTTGGAAAAAGTCAGAAAAGTGGGCGTGTCCAGCTCTGTTTAGGGGGGAGTGTCGGAGGAACTAAAGTGGGATGGTGTGGGAGTGTCTATTTGTGCACGCGCGAGTTTCAGAGTCAAAATACACACCCACAGCGGACAATGTGACTGTGTTTACATGGACATCTGTAGTCGAATTATTTGCCAAATTATTAAAAGTTGGACTTTAACTGCAGTTTGGCTCTTTCATTCAGGGAATTCATTCATGCCTCTCGCGACAAACGAGATATTTGATTCAAGGAACTGCTGCAAGCGTGTATTTTTCATGCAATGTTTGATACCGCACGGCGAATGAGAGAGAAAAAAACTCAGCATTTCCCGGAAACTTAGATGCACACGGCAGGTAGCATCAGAAAGCCGCGTGTGTGTTTCCGGTCACAAAATGCGGTGCTAACATTTCTGCACTCAGTGCAATAGTAACTTAATTCGATACGAACAAACTGAATAAACAAAGAGCACTGGTCGCTCACTTACCAAATCTGTAGAGACAGGACAATCACCAGCAACTAGAGCCGCGTCTTTATGGAGAGAAGACTACAAGCTAATTCAGATTTCAGCGTTTGCAGATGAGAACAGCTCTCAGGTAAACAATAATCCTCAGACACGCAAGTTATTGTTGTCGAGCGTCGCGTACACTGTTAATCCACACGTGAGACTGAGCTCTCACAGAGAGAAAATGAAAACGAAACTTAACGGCAGCAAACTATAAAAGCAACACTTCACGCTTGTTTTGCCAACACAACGTGGCGTCTTTGTGGCGTAAACACGGTGACACTGATGAATATTAATGAAGTTCCACAATAGAGCGCGCTGATTGGTTTGAACCAAGCCTTACTCATGCATTAATGCATCACACTGTAAGACGTAATAAGACTCACTCAGGCACAGACGCCCAGTCTATACGCTGGAATACACGCTATTATGTCATGGCCGTGACGCAGCTTCAAAAATTTGTTTCAAACAGGAAGTACGAATTTGCTTGAAATAACGCAAAAACAACCAATTTACACTTTTTAGTGAAATATAGGTGTCCTAATAGTGTTTTTAGCAGTGTGGGACACATATACGACTGTCAACAGCTCAAAAAATGTGTTTTGGTGTTTCGTGACCCTTTAAATTTGATCTAATCCCTGTCCTGAAACACACCCCCTCTCCTGCTTTCATTTTTCATTTTAACGGAGGGCGCGATTCATTTTTGAATGAATCCTTGTTATGAACGACTCGTTCACTTATCAGACAATAATACAAGTTTCTGGCACCATAGCATCTTGTTGTCATATTTCAATTACATTGTTTGCTTATTTTGTTCAAGAAAACTAGCATAAGTCTAGTATTTAGTGCGAGTTGGTGCTACTTTCCTTCAGTTGATCAGTGCAGTAAGAGACTGTATTATCATCAATACTTGTTGAGCACAAAAGTTCGTAACGTAGAAAACCATAAAAAACGAAATCTTACCTATGAAATGTTCTGCCTCTGTGCTTTGTTTTCTTTGTTTGCTTATTGCTACACCCGTACACAGCGCTAAATACCCAGCATCTTCAGATTGGCTTTAGTCTTAAATAGTGCGATTAAATGACTTATGTCCTGGGAGCACTGTACAAATGTAGCTGCATTGACGCATGCTTAGGCTCCGTATGCGGCATTTAGTGTATATATCTATGCTATATGTATAGCACATTTAACACGCACAGCTAGTTTCAGTTTCACTATTATTTTTAATTGATTCGTCTTGATGTATGGAACAAAATCAATGCCAAAAGTATTGGAATAAAAAGCTTGAGGAATAGCACACACTGAAAAAAATATTACATTGAAATAAAAGTGTGTTTTAATGACTTGAATTGCAGGGTTTGTATTTGTGGGTCCTGAAATTGTTCATTTATTCATTTTCTGCTGCTTTTCTGGGGCCGACTTAACACGAAACCAGATAACTGTGTATATTTATGTCCTCTTAACCATCATCTTTACTTATCATAGTTGATTTATCACTGAATTAACTGACTTGATTATCAATATGAGTTGCCTGTACATGTGTTTTAAGTGTATGTGTGTTTGGGAATACCTGGCAGGCTTGTATGCTCCATATGTTTCGTGTTACGTGTCTGTGCCTAGAAACAGAGACATCAAAATGTAGAGCAGAGCCTCTGGAAAAACGGACGGCAGTGTGTCATTAAAGAGTGAATGAAAGGCTGAATGACGAAACCAAACAATAAACCGAAGCCTCTGATTTTCTGAGACGGCCAGACATATTAAGTAACTGATGCAGTAGAGCAGATCACATATGGTCCAAGAGCTGGAGATCGAAGCTGTGGTCAAACAACTCTTAGCATCTTAGGAGTTACCATCAGGGACAATAATGCGCAATTTCATGCAAATGTCAACCTTGCCATGGAAAAAATTTTGGTTTCACCAAAATAGCTAAACACTTTCTAAGGTTTTTTTTTTTTTTGGTGTAGGCTTGTATTTTACTGTAAGAATACTCTAAAATGTCTCAAAAAATGAAAGAAAATGACCTTCAGTGCAGTGTGTAACAGCACTAAGTGAATGAAAACATCCAGCTGATGTTTAAATCTGAAATTGCACCTTGTTTAAAAATACCGATAAAAATAAAAGATTCGACTCAGAGCTGTTTAAATGGTTGTTCGTCTGGATCTTTTGCCTGTTTTTTATCAACGTTGACATAAAACAATTCCAAATATGACGTGCCGTATCCGATAAAACGCGAACGCGCCTTTCCCTTCAAACACTAGGGGCTCTATTTTCACGGTGCATGCGCAAAACGGAAAGCGCAGGGCGCAAACACTTTCAGGGCGTGTCAGAATCCATATTTGCTAATTTAAGGACGGGAAAATCCGCTTTGCGCCGTGGCACTTTGTATAAAAGGGGTGAGTTTATTTTCTTAATGAGTTATTGGTGTGTTTTGAGAATAAACTAATCAGAGTCTCATCTCCCATTCCCTTTAAGAGCCGCAGCTGCGTTGCGCCTTAAGCATTTGGTATTTACATGACGTAAAGTAAGTGTAGGTGGAAAAACTGAGCATTACAAAACAATTTACTAATGTTTTGCTTATTACACTTTACATACGTGAAACTTGCCTACATCACTTATTCATAGTTTATCTTATAGTTGTGTAAATTGCTTCCTTGTCCTCATTTATAAGTAACTTTGGATAAAAGTGTCTGCTATATGACTAAATGTAAATGTAAATATCAGTCCGATGTTGGAGCTAAAAACCAAAATATGACCTTTTATTTATACAAAATAGGGGTTCTTTAAATTTGATTTACCAAAGACACACAAGTAATTTAATGAGACAGTATAGTGTCCCCTTCACTATACTGGGGCATTAGGACTCACATAGACCACAGGTTGAGCGCCCCCAGCTGGCCTCTCTTACACCACTTCCAACAGCAACCTAGTTTTCCCATGTGGTCTAACATCCAGGTACTAACCAGGCTCAGCCCTGCTTAGCTTCAGTAAGTAACCGGTCTTAGGCTGCAGGGTGATATGGCTGTGACATATGCTAATTTTACATCTTTAACATCACCATAACAGAGAGACGTCACATCCATTACCAAGCTTTTCCCCTTATAAATGCAAAAATGTTAAATAAAATAAAATCAATCATTTTTGTTCTATAGAGAGCCGACTCATATCCTATTGATTAGCGTTACTTCTTGTAGGTTGTGCAGTTTAGTTCAAAATTTTTTTACAAAGTATGTTGTATAGTGTTAACTCGCTAACATATGTCTATTTTCCTCATTTAAAATCTAAAAAAAAAGTTTACAGATTAATTTTTTTGATCCCATATCAGTATTTTTGAAAATATAAACATGTTTCAATATGGTATTAACGTATACTTTCTCTGTGAATTTTTTGTTTGGAGTTTTTGCTGCAAATGTCACATCTATTATATATTTAAATATCTGCTTAGTTTTATAACATAAAGCATCCTTTCCAGAAACAGAACCCTTCTTTTTGGTTGTTTTAGTGCAAGCATCTTGTACATGTAACTGTTTAAATACTTGTAAAGGCACAACAGTGATCAATGGTCCGTCTGTGGCTGTTCTCTGGAATGTGGAGGTGGATGTAGGAATTAGAGCTGGGTTTCCCACAAACAAACGTAATGGAAGAAACAGACGACTCTCAAACCAGAGTGTGACGGGATGAATTTCACTGGTTAGGCCAAGAAGAAAGTGTGTGTGTGCTTTGTACTTTTATGTTCTTGTTCTTATGTTTATATTTATTTCTATCTGTCTATATCTGTCTGTCTGTCTATATATCTATCTGTCTATTTTGTTTGTCAGTATCTATCCATTTTCTTGTGTCTGTCTGTCTGTGTTTGTCTTTTTCTTTGTTTCGGTGTTTGTATGTCTGTCTGCGTCTGTCTGTCTGTCTGTCTGCATGTCTCTGTCTCTTTCTGCCTGTCTGCCTGTCTGTCTGTCTGTCTGTGTCTGTCTGTCGGTCAGTTTGTCTGCCTGCTTGTTTCTGTCTCTTTCTGCCTGTCAGTCTGTCTGTCTATTTGTCGGTCGGTTGGTCTGTCTGTCTGTCTTTCTGTCTGTCTCTTTCTGTCTGTCAGTCAGTCTGTCTATCTGTCTGTCTGTCCGTCTGTCTGTCTGCATGTCTCTGTCTCTTTCTGCCTGTCAGTCGGTCTGTCAGTCTGACTGTCTTTCGGTTGGTTTGTTGGTCGGTCTGTCTGTCTGTCTGCCTGTTAGTCGGTCTGTCTGTCGGTTGGTATGTCTGTCTGTCTGTCTGTCTGTCTGTCTGTCTGTCTGCATGTATGTCTCTGTCTTTTTTTTCCTGTCAGTCTGTCTGTCTGTCTGTTGGTTGGTCGGTCGGTCTGTCTTTCCGTCTGTTTGTCCGTCAGTCTGTGTCTGTCTGTCTGTCTGTCTGTATGTCTATCTGTCTGTCTGTCTGTCTGTCTGTCTGCCTGTCAGTCGGTCTGTCTTTCGGTTGGTTTGTTGGTCGGTCTATCTGTCTGTCTGTCGGTCTATCTGTCAGTTTGTCGGTTGGTTGGTCTGTCTGCCTGTCTGTCTGTCTGTCTGTCTGCATGTATGTCTTTGTCTTTTTTTTTCCTGTCAGTCTGTCTGTCTGTTGGTTGGTCGGTCAGTCTGTCTTTCCGTCTGTTTGTCCGTCAGTCTGTGTCTGTCTGTCTGTCTGTCTGTTTGTCCGTCCGTGTCTGTCTGTCTGTCTGTCTGTCTGTCTGTCTATCTATCTATGTGTCTGTCTGTCTGTCTGTCTGTCTGACTGTTAGTCGGTCTGTCTGTCTGTCTGTCTGTCGGTTGGTTGGTCTGTCTGTCTTTCTGCATGTATGTCTGTCTTTTTTTTCCCTGTCAGTCTGTCTATCTGTCTGTCTGTCTGCCTGTCTGTCTGCATGTCTCTGTCTCTTTCTGCCTGTCAGTCAGTCTGTATTTCTGTCTGTCAGTCGGTCTGACTGTCTGTCGGTTGGTTTGTTGGCCGGTCTCTCTGTCTGTCTGCCTGTTAGTCGGTCTGTCTATCTGTCTGTCTGTCGGTTGGTTGGTCTGTCTGTCTGTCTGCATGTATGTCTCTGTCTTTTTTTTCCTGTCAGTCTGTCTGTCTGTCCGTCTATTTATCTGTCTGTCTGTGTGTCTGTCTGTCTGTCTTTCCGTCTGTTTGTCCGTCCGTCTGTCCGTTAGTTTGTGTATGTCTGTGTGTCTGTTTATGTGTCTGTCTTTCGATCTGTCTGTCTCTCTGTCTGTCTGTCTATCTGTCTATCTATCTTGTTTATCTGTCTGTGTGTTTGTTTATACATCTGTCTGTCTGTCTGTCTGTCTGTCTCTACAGCTAATGCTCAGTTCATGTTCTCACTCTTGTCAGCATCCTCAAGAGGCGTGCTTCACATGTAACATGGAAACTTTTCTCTTAGTTTATCCATTTATTTCTGCTCTGTCTACTGGCTCACCGTTACAGTCTCACACTTTACTGTATTCCCCCCTCAAACCCCATCTCTCTCACTCGGCTCCACCTTTGATGCGTATTTTCCAGCTCGGTGTCGACATCTTGCTGTAGTCAGCACAATATTGTGCCTGTAAGACTCATGGGAGCTTGACTCCAACAGG
>NC_141041.1:6180000-6190000 GCF_052040795.2 Danio rerio
TGAACTGTCCTTACGAGTCAAAAGTTTAGCTAGAGGAAAGACAAACACACACACACACACATACCCAGAGGAAAGTTTTATTGCTCAGGGGTTGTACATTCGTAACTCAGGAAACTTAAAACATGAAGCATGAACGACAGCAACTCATTTTAATGGTAAAAATAACAATTGATTTCAAAGGCAGATGACATAACTATCATTATGCAATTAGTGGTTTGCAATCGTTTTGTCCACTGTTGGTAATTAAAATGTAGCTGATGAATCTTTTGAACTGCAGATCTTTACATTCAATGCATTTATTCATTTTCCTTCAGCTTACTCCCTTATATATCAGATGTTGCCACAGCGGAATGAACCGCCAACTAATCCAGCATATGTTTCACACAGCGGAGGCCCTTCCAGTCACAACCCAGTACTGAGAAACAGCCATACACACTCACAAACACTCATACACTATGGCCAGTTTAGCTTATTCAATTCACCTATAGCGCATGTGTTTGGACTTTGGGGGAAACCAGAGCACCCGGAGGAAACCCAGGCCAACATGGGGAGAACATGCAAACTCCACACAGAAATTCCAAATGACTCAGCCGGGACTCAAACCAGTTACCATTTTGCTGTGAGGTGACAGTGCTAACCATTGAGCCACTGTGCCACCCCTTATATATTCAATTCAATTCAAGTTTATTTCTCTAGCGCTTTTAACAATAGTTATTGCTTCAAAGGAGGTTTACCAAAGGTGCACATTATTGCATTACAATTTTATACTGTAGATGGTTATACTGTAGAGCACTATATACTGTTATTATACTGTATATTGTGTACTGGTATTATACTTTATATACTGTAGAAAGGGCAACACGGTTTCCTCCACTGCGCTATAGGTCAATTGGATAAACCAAATTGGCCGTAGTGTATGTGTGTGAATTAGAGTGTATGGGTGATTCCCAACACTGGGATGCAGCTGGAAGGGCCTCCGCTGTGTAAAGCAAATGCTGGATAAGTTAGCGATTCATACCGCTGTGGCGACCTCTGAATTAGAGACTAAGCCGAAGGAAAATGGATGAATGAATGAATACTGTGGAAGTTTTTTTTAAAGGTGCCCTCGCTGTCTCACTACACTGTTGAAGGTGCAAAGGCATGTACAAGCACAGCCAAACAATACATTTCTCATGACACTAGTTTGTTCACTTGCGGGAGTTCCATTCCATGTTAATTCTGACCAATCGAAAAGCAGTTTAGGAACTCTGTTCAACAACATCTGGCCAATGAGTGATGTGGATTTTGTCTGATGACTGCATTTTGGTCCTTTTCATCGTGTTCAGACCAAAGCAGTCAGTGTAGTGTGAAAAGGACCCAAAACGGTAGAAAATGCAACAATGTATCATTTATTGCCCTTGGTCCGGACCAAATGAAACAAACCACAGATGTGAAAGCACTCTTAGGGTGCTTTCACACCTGTGAATTGATTCAGTTGTTCCGAAACAGATTACAATTGTTACATTGTTGCTCTTTGCTCTTGGAGCGGTTCGCTTTCACACTGCAAAGTTTCTAATCGGACCAAAAGCGCTAAAACAAGTCATGTGTGAGTAAACTCTCCTTACATTGGTCAGAGTGTCAGGGTTTATTTTGCAGCGTCCCGCTCAGCTGTCAGGAGAGGTGGTGATTTGGTGGTGATTGACAGGGTGCGCGCACGCGATGTGTCTGAGGAGAGATGCGGTGGGGAGGGGTGAGAAGGGTGCACGACGTAGCCTATTTGAGGACCGGGAGGGAGACGTGAGATTACCGGGAGATCATCACTCGTTTGCGGGCATCCGGAGACTCGCGAAACTTCCCGCCATACTCATAATTCTCTCTTCATATAGTCGTAAGCCTATTACATATCCATAAAACACTGTGATATAACCGCGCTCGGATCGGATCGCTTTCTCACTGTAATCAAACCGCTCCAGGGTTCGTTTCAATCGTGCTGAGACTACCTCATTCAAGCGATCTCGGAGCGATTACTTTGGCGCGGAACAGAGCGCGATTACCCTGTTCAAATATGCCAAATGAACCGCGCTAACTGGGCAATCGAGACGCGTTCCGAAACAAAAGTGTAGGTGTAAAAGCACCCTTAAACTCTGAAATCTTAACTGACACTCATTGAATTCACTTTAATCTTCTATGTGAAGCTGCTTTGACACTATCTACATTGTAAAAGCGCTATAAAAAATAAAGATGAATTGAATTGAATATTTAGGTGTGTTATTTAGTTTCTAAACGAGGTATAAAAGACGCAGCCCAAAATGTATATGAAATATGAACTCAAATCAAATAATCTCTGCTGCTAATCACTCTTTGTTCAAGCTATACACATATTCAGGGTTCTTACGGGTGCTGGAAATCCTGGAAAATGCTTGATTTTTAATATAGTGTTTTCAAGGTTAGAAAAGTGCTTGGATTTTGGACAAAGTGCTTGAACCTGCTTGAATTTGCAGGGCTTGAAATCGTGACTGTTTTGATTGCATACGTGCACAATTTTGTCTGTGACCTCAATATATATGTTTTAATTTTGTCTATGTGACCTACATATATAATATGCGATCCCAAATATATTTGGGAGCATTTGTGCGAGTGCATAAATTGTTGTCGTGCGACCAGTTTTCACTGCAAAATGTTTACCGAATGCGCGCATTTGTGGAGCTAATTATAAGCCGAAACAATCTGAATTTGAATTGTGTTAAATTGAATTATTAACAATTGTAAGTTAATAATACTGATTATGTCCTATTAGAAATGTTTTGAATTTGTATTTCTTAACTTGATTATTGAACGTCTGAAATTTAAGACAACTTAATTTTTTAAGTCAGATTTTTATAGACATATTTTTAAACCTGAAACGACAATCCAATGACTGTAAAGAAAAAATAGCAATGCACATGAAGCATGAATATCATGAACGACTGGTCATGAAAGGTTGGTACTACACCCTAACAAAATCTGACTGTAAGCTCATTTTTTGAGATATCAACTTTTGTAGAAAGAGACCAAACTTAAAAGTATACTTCATCCAATAACTAAACTTTTTTAAATTTATTTTTTAATCATTTTTGGGTGAACTATCCCAATAAATCCATGCTCTAAAGTGCTCAACAATTTTTCGTTTTTTAAAATAGCACAATAGATTTAAATGTAAAAAAGTACATACAATATAAATAAACGCATTTAACCGTGGTTATTAGGTGCTGGAAAAGCATACAAATGTACCTTGAAAGTGCTTGAAAAGTGCTGGAATTTGAAGTTGGAAAAAGTGTAAGAACCCTGCATATTGCACATCAACTGTTTAGACTATTTTTATTCTTCTACTGAATTTTAGGAGAAGCGTCTGAAATAACTTTGAAATAAGCTACTTTTAATGTTTACGACTAGGCTGGAAGACATCAAGTTCAGATATCTTCTCCTGTCTCAGTTTAATGTGCGAGTACACGTAAATCATTTAACAGTTCTGGCAAAACATCTATAATGGCATTAAGAATCAGTTCAGTGAGTGAACACAAGTCAGCCATCCGCAGATATAATGTTACTTCTACGGCCAGAAATGTAACTCAGAATAATAGGTATTGAAATACATGATGAACTCTTGTCATAGTGGAGATATTGATTTACTTACTAAAAATAAAGATTTTCTATTGGGTGTTTTATTTACACACTATGTCTCCTTTGGTTAATGTTTATTTGTTTCTTGGACACAATATTTAAGAATTTTACATTATGCCTAATATTGTTACCATCATTATTATTATTAAAGGGTCATGACACCCCCCACTTTTAGTTTAAGTCTACCTCAGAATTTTTTTAAAAGATGCATCATAAAGGGTGTGGCGCTCCTCCATCAGAGGCAGGGGTGGGCGTAGCCGGCAGAGCAGGGGAGAAGGAGGGGAGCGAACCAGTGTTGTCAGTTAGCTCACAAAAAGAGACGCAAACCGTGAGGAGACTCATGATTTTATAGTTTACAAAGTTAAAATGCTAAGAAATAAACAGTAATTTAATGCCCTGCTACATTTGTTATTTGTGATTTCATATACACTGAAAAAAATTATTCAAAGATGATTCCTTGGATTTACTCAATTTCTTTATGTTAAGAGGTTGTAAATAATTTATTTGGGCAGAATTTAAACAAACAAATAAAGTTGAACATTACTAAACTTAATTTATTTGTTTAAATTCAACACAAACAAATTGTTTGCAACAGTTCTGCTTTTTTCAGTGTACATATAACCACAATTTATATCATTATAAAGATAATCTTGTTTATATAAACACTGAATGAGGACTTTTCCCTCAATCCCAGCATCTGAATGCAGCAGGTCTGTTGCCCTGTCTATTTTAACCATTAGCCCTGCTGGTAACCTGGAGGATTTAAGCAAACACAGCTGCACGGCGATGTGTCTAAATGTAAACGAACTCCTGATAAAAGACAAAGTCCACCATACTCGTACTGCTCTCCCGACAAAAATGCTTGCAGCACACACACAACTTTGCTGTATTGGCCCTGACAGCATCGTGAGGGATAAACATGCAACAAACCTCTTGAATCATGGAAACAAACACATACAACCCTTCATGAACGGCTAAATACTGTGTGCTGTGGGTTCGTTGATGCGGTTTCACCCAGTCATCAAGGTAGGATCTCACAGCTTGGCACTGGCAGGTCTGCCTTGCCTTCGGAAAGCACGCACAGTCATGAATAATTAAGAAGCCGGCTCTTCTCATAGGATTAGAAAACTCAGCTATGAATAATAATGAGAAACCGACGCATCATCTTTGCAGTTTTGCGCTATGTCACCGATTTTGATCCGCCCCAAAAATCATTTTAAACATGGAAGCTTAAATTAGCTGAGAAAAGCTCAAAATGATCCAGTTTTTTCCCACAATTAAAGCTAACAGGTGCTAACATTGTCTTAACTGATGCTCAACACACACAAATCTGTTAACATCTCAAAAAGTACTTGATGGTTTCCTTTAAATGTTTTAGATGAAGTTTTGGAATACAATATTGTTAAAAATAATAGCAGTACAACGTGACTAATCAGAATAATCCAGGTTTTTTGTAAATTTTTTATTGCTACTGGAAGGGCATATAATGGAATAGTTGGTGGTTCATTCCACTGTGGCAACCTCTGAAATAGAAACTAAGGCGAAGGAAAATTAATGAGGTTAAACAGTCACTTGTGTAGCACTATACAGTCTCTGCCGACTAAAGGCTGATTTATACTTCTGCGTCAAACACCGGCGTATGCTACGGCGCTGACGCATAGCCCTTCGTCATGGCCGTCGCCGTCACTGACGTGCACCTTTCAAAAAATGTAACTACACGTCGCAACAACGTTTAGTGCAAGCTCTGTGATTGGTCGGCTTGGTAGTACTGACGAGTCGGGGCGGGACCGAGAGCCGCCCGAATGGCGTGAACCCAATGTAGCGATTGTTTACAAGTGTGGAGTCCTGTGAAGGAGCTCTGGATGGAAAGTTTTGTTTTGTGTTTACCTCATAGTTAAAGTTGCTGCACGTCCACCGGTTCCTGCCTCAAAATGAGCGAGTTTGAGCCACTTGTACATCCCGGAAGTGTTCAGGAAAAGCAAAAATGCAGCGAAGAAACTCGACACAGAGGAAGATTTACACCTCACTGCCAACTAGCGTTTCGGAAGTGTTAATGCAGACCAACAGAGACGGCGCGCAGAAGTATAAATGCACAGCCACATGCGTTGCCTGCGCCGTGAGTTACGCTGGTCACCTGGCGCAGAAGTATAAATCAGGCTTAACAGGCTCCCTGAGGTCCTCATGCCCACCCAGCAACACAACTGATTCACATTAGACTAGGAAAATGAAAACAAAATACACAAATAACATACAATTATGTCATAAAATGCTTAGTCTTGTTTGGTATATTGGTCAGAAAATGTATTTATTGAATGTGACATATGTCATAGAAAGTTTAATGCTGTATCTGCTCTATATATCTTTCATCTTTACAATAATGACTCCCAAGCAGCCTCCTGTTGGGTCCTAGTGCCTGCCTTATTCAATTCAATTCATCTTTATTTCTCTAAAGCTTTTACAATGTAGATTGTGTCAAAGCAACTTAACATAGAACATTATAGTAGCTGTAAACTGTATCAGTCCAGTTTTCAGAGTTGAAGTTCAGTTTAGTTCAGTTCAGTGTGGTTTAATTTTCACTGCTGAAAGTCCAAACACTGAAGAGCAAATCCATCGATGTGTAGCTCAACAAGTCTCAAACCAAACAAGCCAGTGGCGACATTGGCGAGGAACAAAACTTTATGCACTAGATAAAAATATTAAAGAAAAAACTTCTATCTAGGAACAAACATGAATTTTAGTTCATTGTGAGAAGCTAACTCTTATGGGAAACAAAAGTCTCAAATTAACCTGTAAATTAAGGTCAAATCCCAATTCTATTTCTGTACCCCTGCCTCTTCCCCTTGGCCCTTCAAACCGAGTGTGAAGGGGAAGGGCTTCAAAATTTACCCCGCAAGAAACGGGACAGCACTACAGCACCTGCATACGTCATCATGTGTCTTTGTGAGCTCTTGCTTTATATGAGATTGACGATGGCGACTGCTGCATTATTTTTTGGTATTTATCTTCAGGAGATCACTGACGGCATATACTATGTTATCATAACGATCTAATGTGGCAATAAGATCGTAACTTCACTGTGTATTTAAACAGTGGCCATATTCATCAATGTAAACACACCAAAAACAACATTAACGTTATAGCGGACACTGTACAAAGCTCATTCCCAGAACTAAACTTTTCTAACTGGATGTTTCAGTGTAATCGAGTATCAGAATGTTGTAGGACTGATGTACAGGAGTTATTATTATGGATTATAGATAGCAAAATTTAGCGTTTTTTTTTTTTTTTTTTTTAATTAATTAATTAATTTATTTATTTTTTAAATATTTTTTTATTTATTGTTATTTATTTATTTTTTAATATTTTTTTAATTTATTGTTGTTTATTAATTTTTGAAAAAAAATTTTTTTTTAAGCATGACGGTAAAACACGAACACAGTTATAAATATATTAAAACGTGTTTGTTTGTCGTAAAAAAAATGTAATAATGACAAAAAAATACTAATTTGAGCATCTCCTTGGCTGGTGTATTTTGGGAAATTTTCTTAGCCCCTGGTTTTGAGTGTGCTCCTGAAAAATCTGTCTTTCTTTTATCTATCTAGCCCTTTCTCTTAGCACTATGCCTTCAAGCTAGAGAATTGGGGCACCCCTACCACCTTCCCATGAACACACAAAACAAGGAGTAGGCGGTGAGGGGAAGAGCTAGGGCAGTGGTCACCAAACTTGTTCCTGGTGGGCTGGTGTGCTGCAGATTTTAGCTCCAACCCTAATCAAACACACCTGATCAAGCTAATCAAGGTCTTGCTAGGTATACTTGAAACATCCAGGCAGATGTGTTGTGGCAAGTTGGAGCTAAACCCTGCGGGGACACCGGCCCTCCAGGACCGAGATTGGTGACCCCTGAGCTAGGGGGTAGAATTAGGATTGGGCCTAAATAGTCAATTAACTCATTTCAGAGACGCACAGACAGAAAAAAATTTGATAATCGACATTAGCTTAGCCAATAGGAGTTTAAAGGGCCATGAAACCTCCTCATTTCAGCAGGGTGTTTTCACACCTCTACTTTGGAAAAAGTCAGAAAAGTGGGCGTGTCTAGCTCTGTTTAGGGGGAGTGTCGGAGGAACTAAAGTGGGATGGTGTGGGAGTGTCTATTTGGGCACGCGCGAGTTTTAGAGTCAAAACACACACACACACACACACACACACACACACACACACACACACACACACACACACACACACACACACACACAGTAGAAAGTGATGGTGTTTAACCTACATGGTCATCTGTAGTCGAATTATTTGCCAAATTATTAAATGGTGGACTTTAACTGCAGTTTGGCTCTTTGATTCAGGGAATTCATTCATGTCCCTCGCGACAAACAAGATATTTGATTCGAGGATCTGCTCTAAGCGTGTATTTTTCATGCAATGTTTGATACCGCACGGCGAATGAGAGAAAAAAACCTCTGCATTTCCCGGAAACTTAGATGCACACGGCAGGTAGCGTCAGAAAGCCGCGTGTGTTATTCCGGTCACAAAATGCGGTAAAAACCCTACACAAGGTTAAAGTTTGGTTGTGGTGCTAACATGTTTACACTCGGTGCAATGGTTAACATAGTTCGATATGAACAAACTGAATAAACAAAGAGCACTGGTCGCTCACTTACCAAATCTGTAGAGACAGGACAATCACCAGCAACTAGAGCCGCGTCTTTATTAAGAGAAGACTACAAGCGAATCCGGATCTCAGCGTTTGCAGATGAGAACAGCTCTCAGGTAAACAATAATCCTCCTTAGACACGTAAGTTATTGTTGTCGCGCGTCGCGTACACTGTTAATCCACGCGACTCCAGCTGAGCTCTCACAGAGAGAAAATGAAAACAAAACTTAACGGCAGCAAACTATAAAAGCAACACTTCACGCTTGTTTTGCCAACACAACGTGGCGTCTCTGTCGTCTAAACACGGTGACAGTTATGAATATTAATGAAGTTGCACAATAGAGCGCGCTGATTGGTTTGAGCCATGCCTTACTCATGCATTAATGCATCACACTGTAAGACGTAATAAGACTGACTCTGGCACAGACGTCCAGTCTGCACGCTGGAATACACGCTATTATGTCATGACCATGACGCAGCTTCAAAAATTCGTTTCAAACCGGAAGTACGAATTTGCTTGAAATAACGCAAAAAACAACCAATTTACACTTTTTAGCTAAATATAGGTGTCCTAATAGTGTTTTTAGCAGTGTGGGACACATATACGACTGTCAACAGCTCAAAACATGTGTTTTGGTGTTTCGTGACCCTTTAAAAATATCTGCAAAACATCTAGACCTAATCCCAATTCTATTTTTGTACCCCTTTCCCTTGGCCCTTACAACCGAGGGTTAAGGGGAAGGGCTTCAAATTTTACCCCTAAGAATTGGGACAGCACTACAGCACCTGCACACGTCATCATATGTCCTCGCGATCTCCTGCTTTATGTGAGATCAGACGATCGCGACTGCTGTAGTGATTCCAGTTGTGTTATGTTTTGTTTTTTATCTTCAGGAGATCACTGACGGCATATATTATGTTATCATAACGATCTAATGTGGCAATAAGTTCGTAACTCTACTGTGTAATTAAACAGTGGCCATATTCATCAATGTAAACACACCAAAAACAACATTAACGTTATAGCAGACACGGTAAAATGCCAATTGACAGCCACTAGACATAAGGGTATTCGAGTGTCAGAATGCTGTGGAACTGCTGTACAGGAGTTATTTAATAGAGATTATAGACTGCGAAATTTAGCGGTTATTTTTTAGCGTTTTCTTTTTTTAAAGCATGACGGTAAAACACGAAAACAGTTATGAATATATTAAAACAAGTGTTTGTTTGTAGTAAAAATTCGTAATAACAACAAAAAATACCAATTTGTGGATCTCCTTACTTCCGGGTTCAGCAATACTGCCGCTGTGGCTGGTGCATTCTGGGAATTTTCTTACCCCTTGGTTTCAGGTGTGGTCCTGAAAAATCTTCGTTCGAAGGGCTATTCACCGCTTCCCCTTAGCCCTACGCCTTCAAGCTAAAGAGAATTGGGACACCCCTACCCCTTGGCGTGCACGCGCAAAACGAGGGCTAAGGGGTAGAATTGGGATTGGGCCCTAATATTGTGCATTCATAGTATATTCAACAAGGTCCAAATAGAAAATAAAGTCCTTTTCATTTTCATTTTCTTGGATACTTATTTGAATAACTACAGTATTTTGTGAAATATATTATTACTATAAAGCTCAGGTTTGCCCCACAGTCCAAACACATGCGCTATAGGCGAATTAAATAAACTGAATTGGCCGTAGTGCATGA
>NC_141041.1:6195000-6205000 GCF_052040795.2 Danio rerio
TAAGGATCCTGACAGAGAAAGTCTCCAGTTGACTCAAATGATCCATTCAGAGTGAGTCTCCAGTGAATGATTCACTGATTCAAATGGTCCGGACAGAGCAAGTGTCCAGTTGTGCACTCACTGAGTCAAATAATCCATTCAGTGTGAGCCTCCAGTGAATGATTAACTGATTCTAATGATTCGGACAGAGCAAGTCTCCAGTTGTCCACCCACTGGCTAAAATGATCCATTCAGAGTGAGTCTCCAGTTAACGATTCACTGATTCAAATGGTCCGGACAGAGCAGATGTCCAGTTGTTCACTCACTGACTTAAATTAATTCAAATGATTCAAATGTTTAGCTCTGAATGAGCCTCCAGCGAGCGATTCACTGATTCAAAAGATCTGGACAGAGCAAGACTGCTGTTAATAATTTATTGTTTAAAATTATTCAGTAATAACCCCTCATTGACTAAAAGAATAACTGATCAGAGTAAGTCTCAAGTGAACGATTCACTGATTCAAATTATCTGATCAATGCGAGTTTCCAGTTAATGATTCACTGATTCAAACAATTCAGTCAAATTAATCTCCAGTTAACAATTAACTGATTCAAATGATTTGGTCAGAGTGATTCTCCACTTAACGATTCACTAATTATCTTCCACTGATAATTTTCTTTTTGCCTCTGTAACATAATATTAATAAATCGAAAGCTAATATATTTTCATAGTGATCTTAAAGTGACATCTTGCCGTATTATAACTGTTTTATATTGTATGCTTACATTTGGTAGCACACATTTAGTATTTACTTATTTTTATTATGCTAGGCCACTGTACATGTTTTGTTGTTTTCATATGTTTGCATGATTGAATCGCCATTTATTTCTAGTGTCTGTACATTTATTGCAGTACTTGATCTGTGTACTTCATCCACCACTGCTTTTTGCTGGGTGTAAGTGAGAGTGAGTGGATCTCTTGTACCCTGTGTTTGTTTTCTGCATGTTTCCATCGTTGTTCCCTGAAGTGAGGGTATGTGCCCTTGGACTACATTGTGGAGGCCAGCACCATGCAGTCCATGGGCATATACACTTACTTCATGGCCTACATCAACACGAAGACGTCTGTTCATCCATTCAAGCCCTTCTCCATTCATCTGCACGTCGGTGTAATCAAATCATGCATTGACGTGTGCTGCAGGAGGCACTAAACTCTTAATCTTTATTGTTTATTCACTTGGTCTCAGGTCATTGTCCTAAAGTTTTTGAGATCATAGGCTTATAGATCTTTGAACGTAATGGGATAGCATACTAAACAAACACCTAGAATACCCTAGCAGATATCCAGAACACTTTAGCAACTACCTAGTATGTCCTCGCAACCACTTGGTAACAATTAAAACACCTTAGAAACAAGCTAGAACACAGAGTGATATTCAGTGTCCTAGCATTCACAGAAAACCAACTAGACCACCTTAATAACATCTAAAATGTCTTAGCAACTACCTAGAACAGGGGGTGTCCAAATTCAGTCCTGGAGGGCTGGTGTCCTGTAGATTTAAGCTCCAACTTGCTTCAACACACCAGCAGGGATGTTTCTAGAAAGTCTTGTAAGAGCTTGATTAGTTAGCCCAGGTGTGTCTGATTGGGGTTGGAACTAAACTTTGAAGGACACCGGCCCTCCAGGACCAAGTTTGTACACTCCTGACCTAGAACAACCAATCACCCACAATGACCTAGCAAACAGAAAGTGACCATCTAGAACACCTGAAAACTAATTATCAGTCAAAACACCTTAGCAACCATATAAAACATAATAGCAACCACCTGGAAAAACACAGGAACTACTTAGCAACTATTAAACACAATAGTCAACACCCAATCATCTACAATGTACTATCAACAACATAGAACACTGGGAAACGTAGTTCGACCAGAACACATTAGGATCCAAATTGTGCCTCCTACACACCTTAGCAACCACTCATCAATTATCTAATCACCCTAGCAACCACACAGAACACTCAACAACCCAATAAAACACCCTAGCAACAACTTAGCAACTTTCCAGATAATAATATAAAAACAACCACTATTTAAAAACAACTAAAATATGCAGGACACCGGCCTTCTAGGACCGAGTTTGGACACCCCTGTTCTATAACATCCTGACAATCCATAGTTAGCACTCAGCAAATAACAATTCTATTCAAAACTTATCAACTACCAAGAATGATTGATCAACCACGTAGAACACCTTAACAACTGTATAAAACAACCCAGACCACCTCTAGCTAACAGAATGATAACCTCTGATGGTGAAAATAAGAATGAGGTCTTTAAATTAGACAGTCCACAACAGGAATCGTCATTGAGCTTCTCTCTGTTTCTCTATTCCTCTCTAGGGTTTCATAGGAATCCCAGGACTTTTCGGTTTACCTGGAGCTGATGGTGAAAGAGTGAGTGTGTGTTCATGTTTTGTCTTCGCCTATAAGTCACATGATTACAACAGACTCAAATGTTCCAGCAAATGGCTGTTGTGCAACGCCTCTAAAGCACTTCCCAGGAATCTATTAAACACCCACAGATACAAATGACTCACTGCGGTCACATCAGATTTCCTATTCACACAGTGTTATCTAACCGTAAACACTCGTTTTATGAAGATTTAAAAATAATTCTGCACATTAGATTCATTTGTGCTCGGGTAAAGATCCGAAATACCAGTTTTACATTTTGAAAATATTCAAAGTTCAGCACATAACATTTATGAATGAAATAATTGCTCTTATATCATGTTAATTAGGGCTGTTGAAATATAATGGTGGCTCAGTGGGTAGCACTGTCCCCTCACTGTAAGAAGGTCGCTGGTTTGAGTCGCGGCTGGGTCAGTTGGCATTTCTGTGTTGAGCATGCATGATCTCCCCATATTGGTGTGGGTTTCCTCCGGGTGCTCCGGATTCCCCCACAGTCCACATGCGCTATAGGTGAATTGAATAAGCTAAATTGGCCATAGTGTATAAGTGTGTGAATGAGGGTGTATGGATGTTTCCCAGTGCTGGGTTGCAGCTGGAAGGGCATTCGCTGTAAAACATGTGCTGAATAAGTTGGTAATTCATTCCGCTGGGATGACCCCTGATGAATAAAAGGACCAGGCTGAAGAAAATTGAATGAATGGATGAAATATAATGCTTTGACATTTAAAAAATTATTAGACAATGTATAAATACATACTGTACTTATTATTGTTATGATTGTAATATTACAGTATGTGGTTCTTCAGTGTTCAAGCTAGTTCTGGCATTTCTAATAATATTTTTGGATAATATATTATGATGCACTTACACACTCAACAGGATAGTATGTATGTAGTGGCGTCCCAAATGGCACACTAATGTTTTTTTACTAAGCGGAAATTCAAACTGTTTCCCTGATGACGTTTGACTGTTGACAAATGAGTGAAATAAACGACCGAATTATCAAATAATACCTGCCGTGAGTATAACCGCATTCACCATCGGGAGGCGCTATAATCACTCTCGTAGGAGAATTTTGCTTTCACCATCCAAAATAAGTAAAGTTATTCAACATGTGCGTCCGATAGCTCCGCCCCTTCCGATACGTAAGCAAACCTGCGGTCGTTGAGTGCGTGAAGTTTCCGTTATTACACACTTCAGCTGCGTCCCAAATGACACACTATACACTATGCACTCATGCACTATGTACTTATGCACTTACACACTCAACAGGATAGTATGTATGTAGTGGCGTCCCAAATGGCACACTAATGTTTTTTTACTAAGTGGAAATTCAAACCGTTTCCCTGATGACGTTTGACGGTTGCCAAATCAGTGAAATAAACGACCGAATTATCAAATAATACCTGCCGTGAGTATTGCCGCATTCACCATCGGGAGGCGCTAAAATCACTCTTGTAGGAGAATTTTGCTTTCACCACCCAAAATAAATAAAGTTATTCAACATGTGCGTCCGATAGCTCCGCCCCTTCCGCTACGTAAGCAAACCTGCGGTCGTTGAGTGCATGAAATGTCCATCATTACACACTTCAGCTGCGTCCCAAATGGCACACTATACACTATGCACTCATGCACTATGTACTTATGCACTTACACACTCAACAGAATAGTATGTATGTAGTGTTGTCCCAAATGGCACACTAATGGTTTTTTACTAAGTGGAAATTCAAACCGTTTCCCTGATGACGTTTGACGGTTGCCAAATCAGTGAAATAAACGACCGAATTATCAAATAATACCTGCCGTGAGTATTGCCGCATTCACCATCGGGAGGCGCTAAAATCACTCTCGTAGGAGAATTTTGCTTTCACCACCCAAAATTTATAAAGTTATCCAACATGAGTATCTGATAGCTCCACCCCTTCGGCTACGTAAGCAAACCTGATGTCGTTGAGTGCGTGAAGTGTCCATCATTACACACTTCATTTTACCGGCTGAATGAGTGCATCATCCGGGTAATTAAAGTGCACTTATTTTTAGAGTTTTCAGTGTGAACGCACTACTTACACTATTTATACTACAAAATGGCGTAGAATAGTGCATAAGTATGCGATTTGGGACGCAGCTTTCATTTTAGCGGCTGAATGAGTGCATCATCTGGGTAATCAAGAGTGCAATTCTGGTCTGAGAGGTGGGGGGACCAAATCTGAGTGATGGTGATACTGTTGTGGAATGTTGGTGATAGTTTTAGAAATGTGCAGCAATGTTTAGTAATTGTGTGCAGAAAAGCCTAAATTTGAAAAATAACTTTTTTCGACTCTCGAGGGAAAATTATAGCATGAAGTAAAGTGCTATATCTAAAAAAAAAAGTGAGCCCCCCCCCCCCCCCCGGGGTATTGCGCCACTGCGGGTAATTAAAGTGCACTTATTTTTTTTAGAGTTTTCAGTGTGAACACATTACTTACACTATTTATACTGCAAAATGGCGTAGAATAGTGCATAAGTATGCGATTTGGGACGCAGCTATAGTCTTTATCACTGTATGGATTATTATTGAAACATTGAATTTCTGCCTCCTATTTTAAACTGTGATGCTGGGTTTGAAGTAAAAATTATTATTATAGTTAGAATTATTGTTATTTTTATTCGATTCATCTCCTCTGTTCAGTGTAGTTTTGCTGTTTAGTGTTCAATAGTGTGATATAATTGCCAAAAAAAATCAAATTTGACTTATTGTACTGCGTCATTTATTATTATTATTATTTGTTATTTATTATAATAAATCATTATCACCATGAATCCTATTGGCCACCATGACCGTATGGTGAAAAAACTGATATCTTGACAGCCAATTGTTTTCACTTTATAAAACTGTATTCGCATATAGAGTTGAAGTCTGAATTATTAGCCCCCCTGTTTATTTTTTTTTGCTGAAATTGTTTAACGGAGAGAAGATTTTTTTTTAACACAACTCTAAACAAAATCGTTTTAATAACTCATGTCTAATAACTTATTTATTTTATCTTTGCCATGATAACAGTACATAAAATTTTACTTGATATTTTTTCAGGACAGGCTGGTTAATATAATTAGGCAAGTTATTGTATAACGATGGTTTGTTCTGTAGACTGTTGTTAGGACTGCGTTGTTTTGTGTTTCTGTGTGTTTGATTTGATTTCTAGATTGGGGGCGTGCCTTCAGCGCACCTGATGCTGGTCAGCGCCCTTATTTAAACCCCAGCAGAGAGTTTGTCGGGCTGCTGTCAATTCACTTGGCAGTTGGACAGAGCTGCGCTCCAATTTGGGCATTATTCTTTGTTTCGCATCCATACACTATCCCTGACAACATTTACTGCATCCATACACTTGCATTTCACACTGATTGAACATGCTGATACTGATATTCTGATTATATAATTTTAATTGAGTTAAATACGTCTTCTTTTTGATTGTATTTCACCTTGTCGTCTCCCTCATTATGTTACATCCCTGAGCCAGGTGTAACACTATCGAATAAAAATATAGCTTAAAGGGGTTAAAAATGTTGTCCTTAAAATGGTGTTTAAAAGATTAATAACTGCTTTTATTTAGCTGAAATTAAAAAAATCAGACTTTCTCCAGAAGAAAAAAATATTATCAGACAAACTGTTAAAATGTCCTTGCTCTTTTAAATATAATTTTGCAAATATTTAAAAAATAAAAAAAAATAAAAAAAAAATAATTCCGACTTCAACTGTATGCTGAATCTTGCTTATTCTTTTAATGTCTTGTCTTAGATATAGGTATTGCTGTTATAGATATTATTTTGCAAACACATTAGTGGTAGATTCTAAAATCATGTGCTGCCCACAACTGGTAGATCCTATCATAGAAATGCGTGTGTGTGTGTGTGTGTGTGTGTGTGTGTTGTGAAAGTGGAAACTACTTCCAGCTGGTCCTAGTGTTCAGCTGAGGGTGTTTGGATGAGTCATGCTGTATGATAACAGAGCACACACACAGTGTCCCAATTAGCTTGCTTATGCACTATTATTCTATTCGTTTTTGAGTGTAACGTGAGCGTGTTCCCTGAAAATCCAAGAAACATCCACAAATTTCACTTTAAATATCTGCATGATGCACTTATTTGTTGCTGTATAGGGCACTCATTGAAATACTCATTGGGAAAACCCTGGAGTGTTACTGTGAAGTGTGTTACTGTAAAGACTTTTGAACCTTTATGACTTAAAAATATACAGTTACAGTCAGAATTATTAGCCCCGCTTTGAATGATTTTGTTCTTTTTTAAATATTTCCCAAATTATGTTTAATGGGGCAAAGAAATTTTCACAGTATGTCTGATAATATTTTTTCTTCTGGAGAAAGCCTTATTTGTTTGATTTCAGCTAGAATAAAAGCAGTTATTAATTTTTTAAACACCATTTTAAGGGCAAAATTATTAGCCCCTTTAGGCTATATTGTTTTTCGATAGTCTACAGAACAAACCATCATTGTACAATAACTTGCCTAATTACCCTAACCTGCCTAGTTAACCTAATTAACCCAGTTAAGCCTTTATATGTCACTTTAAGCTGTGTAGAAGTGTCTTGAAAAATATCTAGCCAAATATTATGTACTATCATCATGGCAAAGATAAAATAAATCAGTTATTAGAGATGAGTTATTAAAACTGTTTAAAAATGTGTTGGAGAAATCTTCTTTTCGTTAAACAGAAACTGGGGAAAAATAAACAGAGGGACTAATAATTCAGGGGGGCTAATTATTCTGACTTCAACTGTATATATTGTAATTAATGTAATTTAAGTTCAACACAAAGGGATAACCAAAAACAATAATAATAAAATCATCTGACACAATAATCTTATAAAGTTTATAAACTACAGTACATTTAACATTTAAAGTGGATCAAAAATTAAATTAAATTAAATACATTAATAAATAAATTACATAATCATAAATATTTATAGTATATGCTATTGTAAAAAAAAGGAAGGTTTTTATGAAAGGTTTTGATCCACTTCATCATTTTTGATCATTTGGGACACAACTACAGTGCTTCCTTCTATACACTCTGAATGACATTTTCAACAATTATTAATAATCTTTTCTCTTTCTCTTTCTCTCCTCCTTCTTCTTTAGGGCAGTCCTGGTCCACCAGGGAAGAGGGGCAAGATGGGTAGGCCGGTAAAGTTTTGTCTCAACATACTTTATAGATACAGATGTGAGTTTGTTGTACGCATGTGTGAGAATCGAGAAGAAATATGTATTTTTAAAACGGTTGTTCAGTGTAACCAACACATTTGCAAGTGCTGTCAAGCCAATATGACGCTACGAGACATCTGCTTTTTGTCATCAATTTGACAAATAGAACTTAATATACAGGGTTATACGGTCATGGAATACCTGGAAAAGTCATGGAAATTTGACATTGCATTTTCAAGGTCTGGAAAAGTTTTGGAAAAACAGAAAAACCCACAAAGTTTTGGAAAAGTCATGGAAATGAATTCAGCAAATATCTTGAATTAGGGCTGCGTGATATTGGAAAAATCCGACATTGCGATATTTTGCATTTCTGTAATATATATTGTAGGACTGCTCGATTTTGGGAAAAATCATAATCACGATTATTTTGGTCATAATTGTAATTACAATTATTCAAAACGATTACTGTTTAAGTCAAAATTATTAGCACTCCTGAGAATTTTTTTTTTAAATAAATATTTCCCAAATAATGTTTTATAGAGCAAGGAATTTTAACAGTATTACCTATAATATTTTTTCTTCTGGAGGATTTGTTTTATTTCCGCCAGAATAAAAGCAGGTTTAAATATTTTGAAACTTATTTTAAGGTCAATATTATTAGCCGCTTTAGGCAATATATACTTTTTTATTGACTTGCCTAATTACCCTAATTAAGCCTTCGAATCACACTTTTATTTTGAAAAATATCTAGTCAAATATGATGTGCTGTCACCATAGCAAAGATAAAATAAATCAGTTATTAGAAATGAGTTATTAAAACTGTTATGTTTAGAAATGTGTTGAAAAAAAAACTTTCCATTAAACAGAAATCGGGGGAAAAGGGTTGCTAATATTCAGGAGAGCTAATAATTCTGACTTAAACTGTATACAGTTATTTTTCTCCCTGCAAAGGAAAGAGAAATAAATACAATATAATAAAAATATGAAACAGACTGTGCTTTAAGCATTTCCACTGTAAGAAAAAGACTTTAGCTGCAAAAGTTCTTCAGTCAAGAGCAGCGAGGGATTTTCTCCTTTTGTTATTTGATTAATAATGTTGTAAACAGGTGGCAACAGGAATAGTGCGCTGTCACTTTAATGGTTTTGCTTTCATATTTCTTTTTGATCCTCAACTCCTTTATTATACAAATGAGGGTTAATTTTGACACCTATTCGACTATTAAAGCGATCACATTAAGATGACTTTGCGAATGTGTATGAGACCGAATGCTGACCGCATGCTTCTGACTGTGTGTGCGCGCCGCACACACACACACACACACACACACACACACAGGAGCATGCGGCTCTGTTCGCGCTTTTAAGAGCAACAAATATGTACAACTGGAAAGAGGGCGGCAAATACTGTAATAATCGTTTATCTCGATTAATAGTTTTTTCATAATTGTTAAAAATCAAAATCGAAATAGAATTTTCGATTAATTGCACAGCCCTAATATATTGCGATGTGAATACAATTTCACCCGATGATTTAACAGGTTTTTTTTTTTGATTGATTGGGAGGATTTTGTAGAGGAGTGAATCTTGAATAATATATAACAACTAAAAACTACAAGCATAGATAAATAAAATACAATAAAGATAAAAGTGAGTAATAGTTTTCAGGGATTCACTATTCATATTGAATAATCAACACTGCCTAGTCTTCATTGTATATATTATTTAATCTTTATTAAAGTTACAAAAACTTTCTTGTGGCCGGATGTTTTAAAATATTGAAATGTTCACTCAGTCACAGGTCTTAAAGGAACAGTTAATGCAAAGATTAAAATGTACTCACTATTTACTCACACTTCACTTGTTTCAATACTATGGGAGTTAAATTATATTGTGTTGTTATATTATAATTAAATTATATTCTTTTTGTGTTCATTTAAATAAAAAGAAATCTCATAAATGTTTGAAACAAGTGAAGGGTGTAATAAAATTGGTAAGTAATGTTTGGGTGAACTATCTCTTTAAAAATGCATGCAGATGATTAACTTTTACTCCATTATGAATAAACTCTATATTAAACTGTAATCCCAACATTGCATATACTGCGAGGTGACTATTGCAGATACACACATTGCTATATCGATGCTGAAACCACATATTATGCAGCCCTGACTTAAATATAGATTAGTTGTCTTTACTTCTTCTCTGTCCTTGGCCAAAAACTTGCTCTCATATGGTTAGTGCTGTGTAAGCATTATCAAAAATCAATTTTACATGGATGTAAAAAACAAATTTAAACAAAATGGATGTTGCGTGTTGATTTGCTGTAATACATTTCAACGTCATTGT
>NC_141041.1:6207500-6212500 GCF_052040795.2 Danio rerio
CTGTTACATCGATTCTCCCTGGACACAGATACGAGCATGTGTCTGCGGAGTTTTCTTTACCGCGTCTATCATGGTGATTAAACCAGGGTTTACTCATCTGTGAAGAGCGCCAGCCTGTAGAGCCAATCACAGTTCTTTTAGTTTAGTGTGTGACCAATCAAAGGGGTGTAAGAAAGGACTTTCTAGACAAGGCTCAGAAAGCGAGCGGGATATTTATGTGTTTATTTGCTATTAACACTTTTGCTAGTATAAGGATGGAAAAATCTGCTTTGCACCGTGGCGCATGGTCTAAAAGGGTTGAGCTTATTTTCTTAATGAGTTATAGGTGTGTTTTGAGAATAAACCAGTCAGAGTCTCATCTCCCATTCCCTTTAAGAGTCAGTTGCGTCGCGCCATAGCGCATTTGGTATTTACATGATGACTTTGTAAGTGGAAAAACCGAGCATTTTACTAGCAAGAAAACCGTTAAACAGAGCATTTTCATCGCGAGAATGAGAGATAAGGCATCTCATAATCTACTTTCACTTTAGCTCTCGTGGATAGGGAAACATTGTACTCACAGACATCAATTAGCCTATAAATAATTAATTTCGTTTGTTAAGCGCAAAGATTTGTTTCAAAGCTATTTCTAAATTTAGTTCTAATTTCCAGCGAACGAATAAATGAACAATAATAACGAAGTGTGCTCAAACAACTGAGTTATATCCTAATACACATGCTGTGCCCCATATGGTCTAAAACCTGAAAGGTGGGCAAATCTAAGCTTGTTTTTAATAAAACAAATATAAATATAAATATAATAAATAAAACTGCTAATCATAATAACATTATACAAAAGCAAATTGTTATGAATGAACTGAAAAAGCCTCCCGAGATGAAGAAGGCATGAAGGCAGTGGTTTTTAAATTTATTTAGGCTAGAAAATAATATGTTTTGTAATATTTAATCCTTTATATTTATATCCTACATCTATTCTTATTATATCCTATATATATCCTTAATATTTAAATTATTTTTAATATGTGAAGATATTTGCGTATTGCTATACATCTTGTGTGTATTAAGCAGTGTGTAAGCGAGGCGCAACTCTACGCTGGACAATAGACCGGCTTTGTTTTGGTCTATTGAAAAATCTATTATAGTTTCTCAAAATAGCAACACGCCAGCAGTGCACCTCAGAACGCCTTCCTTTTTAGACCAGAACGCCTATAGGCGCACATATGAGCGCAAATGCATTTGCTATTTAAACAGCGTGGCGCAAAACGTCAAAACGACTCTTGCGCCAAGCTGAAACTAGCAAATAACAACTGCGTCGCACCACATTGCGTCGGGTGTATGATAAGGCACTAAATATTTGACTGTTTGTATTAAAAGACAAAGTTGTATTACAAATAGTATATAAATATATTCATACATTTTAATACAAGAATTGCTGCTGTGAAGAAAATATAAAACTGTATGGAAAGCATCGACACTGCACTGTTATGCACCGAGATATTGAATTGAACCAAATCGATGGAATGATAATCGTAACCGAACCGTGAGACCAGTGTACGTTCACAGCTCTAGTTTGTGGTTTTACCAGCCCAGATGTATTTTTTTGTAGTCCTCAAACTTCGTTCTCTGTAGACTTCGCTAAGCTAAAGGCTGATTTATACTTCTGCGTCAAGCGCACACGTATGCTATGTCGCAGCCTACGCGTCGACGCATAGCCCTATGCCATGGCTGTCAGCGTTGCTGGCGTGCACCTCTTAAAAAATGTTACTACACGTTGCAACGACGCGTAGGGAAAGCTCTCTGATTGGTCGGCTTGGTAGCGCGGACGAGTCACTTGACGCAGAAGTATAAACCAGGCTTAACTCTGTAAAAGCCAATGTCTTCCTTTGCATTGAACTTTGAGCGTCTTACATTCAGAGATGCTGTTTATGTTCACACGGCTACATTACACATTAACCAAAGTTTCAAATATGATATCAAAGTGGACCACCCTTTTAATCATTCGCACTTTTAAATGAACACAAACGTTTATAGTTTATTAAAGATGCAAACCCCTTGCTGCACATCAGCTACACCTTCATCAAACCCCCTAATACCTGCAGCCTGAGGACTATCATGAACATTTATGAGCGTCAAAAGTGCTGGATCTGTTTGGCAAAATATTTGACTGCGGGTCACTGCAAATCAAACAACTCAAAGTGAAGTTTATTCACAAACTAATTTCGAGAGGATCACGTGCTTATGATTGACACGGCTGGCCCCGAGTCAAGCTAATGTACGAACCACCAATCAGACTACTCCTAACCAAGTATAAATAACCAAACACCTTACCTTTAGTCATCTTCGTCCTGAAGAATCCCCCCTTCCACCCCTTCGCCTCCTCCTTTGTCTACAGGGCAGCACGGTGGCCCAGTGGCTAGCACTGCGCCCTCACAGCAAAATGCCTCCGGTTTGGGCATCTACCCAAACGGTCCGCATTTTCGTGTGGAGTTCATGTTCTCTCCGTGCTTGCGTGGGTTTTCCCCGGGTCCTCTGGTTTCCTCCCACACTCCCAAAAACTTGGCACTGAAGTAAATTGACTAAACCAAATTAGCACCAAATTCGATTAAATTCTGTCAGCAACGCATCACCTTAGCAACCCTCACGCAGCAGGAGGGAGGGGGGTTCTCGAGATCTACCAGAGCTCAAACTCCCCTCTCGCCCTGCAACGGGAGGGAGCCCCGGGCTCGAGGCTCTCATGAGCTCGGAGCTCTCTCCCGGGACAGCATGCAAAAATAGCTTATCAACTATCATCAGCTAAGTGTGAACTCTTGAAATAATAAAAAACAATAAACTAAAGCTATGTCCACTGTGCTGAGCGAAAACCCTTCTCTTCTGTTGAACTGAACTGTCACATCATCGATGACGAAGGGTGCTCCGGCTCTGAAGGCAAAAAGTGCAATGTGAGTGCGGGCCGAGGGGGAGAATGGAGGGGGGACAATCATGCTTGGGCAGAGTTCATGACAATCGTGCCCAGTGTGAGCACACCCTCATTATGCCTGACAAGCTGTTTGCTATTCAAACTATAGTTACACTGAATGACATTATGGTGGGTGTTTTTGTTTTGCTAATGGTGCTTGAGTTATTATAATTTGGTCAGAAAAATTAGACATGCTGCATTATACCCTTGTTTTGATGTCTTATTTGTGTGTATGTGAAACAGAACGTTTGTACTTCACTGTTGCATCATGAAATCCTCAGTGTCTCCTGCACTTGAGACAGAATAGACAGAGAGAGAGAGAGAGAGAGAGTCATACAGAAGTTGTTTAAATCAGCAAGACCTTTGACCTGCGCCCTCATAAACTTCCTGTTGAATCAGCAGGCGTCAGTGTGTGTTATATGAGTGATGTCATCGTTAGCCGTGCTAAGTGTCACTGCTGCTCTGATGAAGTGTTAGCGAGTAACTCACAGTTTTTAGTGGAGACCTGCTGGATGGCAATATTTTAAACAAAATCCAAGCGATTAGCAACCTTAGCAACTACATGCCCTAGCCGTAAATCTGAGCATGTAACTCCGTAGGCACATTTTGTTCTTCTTTAGTAAACAGTTTGTGACAATTTAAGTGATTTGAGGTGGCTCAATGGTTACACCGTCGCCTCACAGCAAGAAGGTCACTGGTTTGAGCCTAGGCTGGGTCTGCTGGCATTTCTGCGTGGCGTTTGCTTGTTCTCCACGTGTTGACGTGGGTTTCCTCCAGGTGCTCCGGTTTCCCCCACTAGTCCAAAGCAACCCAGGCTCATTTTGAAAACGTAGTCCTGGATGTTTCTGGAGATCTCCAAATACGTCCCAGGAGGTACATATTGTTGCAGTTTTTGTTTTCGCGAATCCACCAGAGGTCGCTGTGTATGCTTTTTGAGATCTCAAATTTCTCACGCGAATGCCATTCGCGCCTGCTGTTCTCGCGTAAACCCACCAAAGGCCGCTGTGGACTGACTGTCTGTCCGACTGACTGACTGACTGATTGACTGGCTGGCCGACTGACCAATCAACTGACCCACCCTCCTCCTTCCCTAAACCCAACCAATTTTATTGACTGACCCGCCCACCCACTTACTTCCCTAAACTCAACCAACGACTTACAAAAGCCGTCCAGATAAAGAAAAGCCCTCGTCTTTGTGGTCAACTCCTTTCTGTGTCTCAAGTCCGCTGACGTACACAACGGACTAACTGGACAAACTGGTTGCATTGGGAAAGCCGTCCACATGGAGGTAAGCGGTCAGCTGGTAAGCGCGAAACGGCCCCGTAGCGGTCGTTAAAAAAATAAGATGCAGCCATACAGTACGTACCTCCGGCTACATCATTTGCGGTCTCCAGAAACGTCCATGGGACTATGTTTTCCGAATGAGCTTGTGTTGGTCCAAAGACATGTGCTATAGGTGAAATAAACTAAATTGGCAATGGTGTATATGTGTGAATGAGTGTGTATGGGTGTTTCCTAGTACTGGGTTGCAGCTGGAAGGGCACCTGCTGTGTAAAACACATGCTGGATAAGTTGGCGGTTCATTCTGCTGTGGCGACCCCTGATGAATAAAGGGACTAAGCTGAGGGAAAATGAATGAATGAATAAGTGAATTGATAGTAATGTGTCGATCTCTCTGAAACCGTAAACCTATGGTCGTTTCTGGAGATCGCCAAATACGTCACAGGAGGTACATATTGTTGCAGTTTTTGTTTTCGTGAATCCACCAGAGGCCGCTGTGTATGCTTTTTGAGATCTCAAATTTCTCTCACAAGTGCCATTCGCGCCCGCTGTTCTCGCATAAACCCACCAGAGGCCACTGTTGACTGACTGAATGACCGACCAACCAATCGACTGACCCACCCTCCTCCTTTCCTAAACCTAACCACTTTTATCGACTGACCCGCCCACCCACTTACTTCCCTAAACCCAACCAACGACTTACAAAAGCCGTCCAGAAAAAGAAAAGCCCTCGTCTGGTTTTTACCACGTTTTCGGATTTTAC
>NC_141041.1:6215000-6227500 GCF_052040795.2 Danio rerio
ATAGTTGACGATTCATTCCGCTGTGGCGACCCCTGATAAATCACAGACTAAGCCAAAGAAAAATGAATGAATGAATGTTAAATAATATCTTTGCCCGTTTGTTTGTTTGTTTTGGTGGTGTGTTAGATCATCTCTTTTCCCAAACAGAATTGTATTAATTTTTATTAAAAATAGAATTATTTAAATTACATTTATTTTTTTATGTTTTGTTTTGTGTTTTGTATTTTTTTGTTTTGTTTTGTGTTTTTTGTTTTCTGTTTTGTTTTATTTTGTGATTTTTTTTTTGTTTTGTTTTATGTTTTTTTGTTATTGTTTGTTTTGTGTTTTATTTTGTTTTTCTGTTGTTGTGTTTGTATTTTGTTATTTTGTTTTATTATTTTATTTTTGTTTTGTGTTTTATTTTGTGATTTGTGTTTTTTGTATTGTTTTTATGTTTTGTTTTGTGTTTTCTTATTTGTTTTGGACTTGTTTTGCTTTTTGTTTTATTTTATTTTGTGATGTTTTTTGTGTTTTATATTTTATTTGAGTGTTTTCTGTTTTGTGTTTTGTTTTGTTTTTTGTTTTATTTTGTGATTTTTTTTATTTTTTGTTTTGTGTTTGATTTTGTGATTTATGTTTTTGATGTTGTTTTTATGTTTTGTTTTGTGTTTTGTTATTTGTTTTGTTTTTGTTTTGCTTTTTATTTTATTTTTGTTTGTGATTTGTTTTGTTTTGTGTTTTATTTTGTGGCTTGTTTTGCTATGTGTTTTGTGTTTTTTATATTTTTTAATGTTTAATTTTATTATTTAGATAATTATTTTCATTCATTCATTCATTCTGTAGGGCTTGTGTTAGATCAGCTTTTGTTAATGACTTTATGGGTTAATATTATTTTTTATTACTTTTCTGTTTTGTTTTTATAATGTGCCCTGTGACATACTGTAAGGTGTCCTTGAGTGCTCTGAAAGGCGCCTATAAATAAAAGGTATTATTATCATTATCATGTCTTAATTTCTAAAAAAAAAAGATTGTTCAGTGATATATTTGTTGATCAGTTTTTTTGGGGTGGATTAAAAAATAATCCTTTCCAAAACTGCTTCTGATTGGTGCGCACAGTAGGTGACATCATAACCGGAAGTCAAACCCCACCTACTTTTTTTACCTGTTGAAGTGGGGACTTAAAACAGGAAGTTAAAAGCCCTCTTATTTCCTGTTCTTCCTTTCCTGAAAGAGGAGTGAAGTGCTCCTTTCATCCTTTCATCACACCAGGGGAAAGAGAGGAAATGGCTCCAGTGCTGCAGAGCCAACGACAAACCATCTCTGTTCCTTCAAAAACACACACACACACACACACACACACACACACACGCGCGCGCTCATTTAATATCTGCATATGAAGAGAGTGCATTTACACAGCACACACACATACACACATATGCCGACTGTGTGTGACACTCTTTCTGTTTCTCCGTTGGTCTCAGGGTGTTATTGGAGCTCCTGGTCCTCCTGGTGTCCTCGGCTTGATTGTAAGTAAACCGATTTCTTTCACAGATTTGTCCCTCAAAGTGAGCTGAATGTGACAGAAGTTTCTTTAAGCTGCACAAAAGTTGTTTTCATATCAGTTGACATTTCATTTCTTACATGCAAGTCCGTGTTTACAGTAGGCTTGGGAAAAAAGATAACCTTAATAGTCAGAGATGTGTAGAGATTACATTATATGCAGGAGAAATATAATATTTTGTATTTGAATGTATGGAGGCAGTTTTTTTATTTATTTAATTCAGTAGGAATGTTTTTATTTGTTTTATTTTTCAAGCTGGAATTTTATTATTATTATTATTATTAGTAGTAGTAGTAGTACTAGTAGTAGTAGTAGTATTGTTGTTGGTGTAGGTGTTAATATTTATTATTATTATTATTGTTGATGTTATTGTTAATGTTGTTATTTTTATTGTTGTTGTTGTTATTATTATTATTGTTGTTGAAATTATTATTATTAATATAATAATAATAATAATAATAATAATAATAATAATAATAATAAATATAAACAACAACAACATTATTGACATTATTGCCGTTTTAGCATAAGTAAGAGACAGAAACTAGCCAGACAGTGAATTGTGGAGCAGGCTAAATCTAAAAAAATATATATATTTTTTTTGTCAGTTTACTTTTTTTACTTTTATTCTTGCTCAAATAAAAATATATTTGTAGAGCAATCCATGTTTTGTTGTTATTAATATTTTAATAAACTTTAATAGGTAGAATTGTCCGAGCTTGTTCATTTCATGAGGTCAGCGGAGGTCCTTGATGTGGCGCCAGGCAAAAGTATAAATTCAGCTTAAAGCATATGCTAGATAAGTTGGCGGTTAATACCACTGTGGCGACCCTTGATGAGTAATAGGACTAAGCCGAAAATAAAATAAATAAATGAATGAATTAGATGAATAACTTATTTTAATTAGTTACAGGGGGACCAATTAAAAATGTTTTTTAATTATTTGGCATTCTATTAAATACATTAAACGTACTTTAAGCCTAAAGTAACCTCAAAATTAAAAATATAAACAATTATCTAAATAAGTCACATTGCACCTGTAACTTTATTCATTATTGATGCAGGGCCTGGCTAGTAGGGATGTGCATGTAAAATCGCCATGGTATGCACATTTGTGTATGTGTGTGTGTATGTATGTGTATATATATATATATATATATATATATATATATATATATATATATATATATATATATATATATATATATATCAATCACACTCGTAGCAGTGCGGTTTGGCATATCGCACTGCAACGAGTATGATATTGTGTTTATACAACATTTTGACGGCATAATTGTGTATATAAAAACAAAATCAAACATGTAGAGTCTCAAAAACCCTTTTGTATGAGGAACTACTTTCTTCCACATTCAAATCATAAGCTGACAGTTAAACAGTTGAGCAAGCATCTTTTAAACTTTAGATCTGTAGTGTCTGCTTTTTGCTGGCTGTATGTTGGCGGAGTAATACACTAAGGGTAAAGAGGCTGTAGGAGTTCTGATATTGCAGAATATCGCACGGCTATCAGCCAATCAATTAAAACCCGCAATATTCTCAAAAACATGTAATATTAAGCTAATCTTTCACGTAAAGTTCTTGCGAAGTGCATTGAAATGTGCATCTTTGTTCAGTGTGTGAAGGAATAGAGTAACTCTTTCCTTCAACTGCCAATAGCATTTTCTTTTCATCTTATTCTACCAATAAGAATGATGAATATAGCAGTAGCATCATGAAGGGGCGGCACATGGCAGAAACTAAAAAAACATTGATCCATTTGGGTGGAGCAGGCTAGCTTATAGATATCCTTAAAACAAACATACTGATACTAACATCGAAAATAAACGTTTGATTTCAGGGTCTTTAAAACATCTCTCATTGCTTTTTCAGGGTGATATGGGCCCCGCTGGGACAGTCGGTGTACCAGGACTAAATGGGCTGAAAGTAAGTCAAACACAAAAACACACACACGTCCTTCGCTCAGCATCCGCTTTAGTGTATTTAGTGTACATGTTTGTGCGTGTGTGTGTTTGTTCCAGGGCGTCCCGGGGAACATGGGCGAGTCCGGACTGAAAGGTGATAAGGTGATCTGAATACTCTGTTATTGGCCTGTTTTACAGCAGCATGTGATGGAAATACTCTCTCCCCATTGGCCAGACTGTGTTACACATGTTTTCAAAAGCTCCGCCCCTAATAGCAAGCGTTCAGAGAGATTTTAATTTGGTTTGTCGAAAGAAATTTTGACCTTTAAATTTTAATGTTTCAGTTTTCAGTTTTTTTTTTGCTAGTTTATAAGAGATTTGCTTCCAGATATAAAACATTAATGGGATGTTTACATGGACACCAATAATCTGATTTTAATATGATTAAGACAATATTATGATTAAGAATCTTCCATGTAAACAGCAATTGGATTAATTTAATTCGATAAAGGTCATAATTGAACTAAACAGAAATTGTATTAAGACATGTGGAGGGTGCAGAAGATAGTCTATAGAAGATAGTCTATATCTAGAAGATGGAAGATAGTCTATACACATGGCTGTTTGACACTATTCTCTGCATCTAACAAGTCAGAGACACGCAAATCGAGATTTGTTTCCCCATATGGCATGCTGTATACAATTCTATTGAAACTACACTCTTCCAAGAGTTCATACTCGCATCCAATATCTCGTTTGTCATGGGGGCATGCATGAAATGTTCCTGAGTGAAAGTGAAAATCCCAAACTGCAGTTAAAGTCAAAAAATTAGAAATGAGACACCCGAAATTACATGAAACTCCTGAGAAAATTTAAATGCATTTAGGTGCAGTGATGCTATGATGTTAAAAGGCATCACGAAAGGAACATTCAAGAAGCAACTCATGTAAACACCTTAATCATATTATTGTCTTTTTCAGATTAAGGCAAATAATTTGATTACTGATGTCCGTGTAAACCTAGTCATTGATTACAATATAATATTTTTTAGTATTGAAATTTAACAGTATCTTGTAATAACCACTATTAAAACTCACAGGGTTTTTTTCCCCAATGAGTGCCCTATAAAGGGTTAAACTTGATCAGTGATAACATTTATAAAAATTTGTTTATTTTTTTTCTATTTATTAAAGGGTGATTAGGTAAAAGAAACGTACTAAAAATAATATTATAAATCTATTAATTATTAAATATTTCAATTAATATTAAATGAAGAACTTGTTTCAGTTAGTTACAAATTGACCAATTAGAATTTAGATATGTTGAAGCACTGAAAGTATAAAAGATCAAATTAAACAATAAAATAAAACCATGTACATTTAAATAATATTTAACATATTGTATCATATTTAATATATTAAACCTTAATTTATATTTTTAGATACATTAAATCAGTGAAGTTGTCTTTAAAATGGTTCAAAATGTCTGTTTAGCATTGGGACTGCTTCAGTAGGTTGATGCACAGCTTTATACTAAGACATAAATGTCCTTTTTAAAAAAAAATTATTTTTTAAAGATCAGCAAGCCATTTTAGTCCTGTATTGACAAACATGGATTCGTTTAAAACAAGACAAGGACTGTTAATTTAGCTAGCTTTTATAAAATTAACTTTCATCTTAAGACAACAAAGTTGCACTGACATATTTTAATGTTGCCTAAACTTATTTTGAGTTAAGATGGCTCGAACAATTTAGTCTAGGACTAGTCTTAAATGGCCTTAGAACTTGTCTGTGAAATCAGTGGAAAATCCTCAGTTAAAAAAAAAAGAAAAAGTGTGTTAATTGACAAACAAATGCTGTCTATAGAGGGATAGTTCAACCAAAAATGAAAATTGTCATCATTTACTCACCCTTTAAAATCTTTTCAAATTTGACTTTCTTCTGTTAAACACAAAAGAAGACATTTCGAAGAATGCTGGAAACCCATAACCACTGACTTCTTTAGCTTTTGTTTATTCTACATTGGAAGTCAAACTTTTTTTAATTTTAAAAGTCTTCTTTTGTGTTTAGCAGAAGAAAGATTGTCATCAAGGTTAGGAAACGCTTGACGGAGAGTAAATATCGAGTACATTTGAGGAAATGCTTTTTATTGACTTATTAATAACATTCAAATGGTCGGGCTTCTTCCTCTCAAACTGAAATGCATCTTTCCTAACTGGACTTTTTTTCTGCCCCATCACTTTCTCTGATCTCTTTTCTGACTTTAACTCGTTTCACAACTTATTTCTCACTTTTTCTTTGTCTTTCACTGTTTGTCTCTCAGGGTGACGTTGGGCTTCCTGGAGAACAAGGAGAGATTGGCTTCCAAGGAGACAAGGTACATCTTCACCCCATTTAACCTCTGTCAAATACGTACACATATGCAAGGCTTTACCTTAACATCTGCCAAATGTGGGTAGATTTCGGTTGTGGCGGGTTAAGGCTGATTTATACTTCTGCGTCAAACGCTGGCGTATGCTACGGCGCTGACACATAGCCCTTTGCCATGGCCATCGCCGTCACTGACGTGCACCTCTCAAAAATTGTAACTACACGTCGCAACGACGCATAGCGCAAGCTCTGTGATTGGTTGGCTTGGTAGCGCTGACGAGTCTGGGCGGGACCGAGAGCCGCGTGAATGGCGCGAGCGATTGTTTACAAGTGTGGAGTCCCGTGAAGGAGCTCCGGATGGAAATTTTTGTTTTGTGTTTACCTCATAGTTAAAGTTGTTGCGCGTCCGCCGGTTCCTGCCTCAAAATGAGCGAGTTTGAGCCACTTGGAAGTGTTCAGGAAAAGCAAAAAAGCAGCGAAGAAACTCGACACAGAGGAACATTTACACCTCACTGCCAACTAGCGTTTCAGAAGTGTTAATGCAGACCGACAGAGACAGCGCGCAGAAGTATAAAAGCACAGTCACACGCGTTGCCTGCGCCGTGAGTTACGCCGGTCACCTGACGCAGAAGTATAAACCAGGCTTTAGACAGCCACTCCCACTAGCCACTTTGGCTGGCTGAGACTCGTTTTTGAATTGCCATTGCTGGCTCGTCGTCACTAGATTAGACTGTTAGTTTATGACCGTTTGTCTATATGTGTATAAATGTGATCTTAGAATCGAGAAGCAGCACGACTGACATAAACAGCGAGAAAAAGAAAGCAGGTGAAGAACGAATGAGAGGATCACGTGCACGGTGTGACAGGCTTTCCTCACTCACTGACGAGGGCTTTAGTGTCGCGCACACAGATGATTTGATGCGCGCGAGTGTTTAAAAGCTGCTGTGCCTGGTTTTCTCACTTGAAGCAACCATGCCTGGAAATGAAACTTGTGCGATGCTCATGAACACGCAGTGCTTCAAGGGCTTGAGATTCTTTGTAAGCAGCAGCAGTTGTTGTCGCTTTTGCTTTAACCATTCTTTAAACTGATTATTAACTGGCCTAACATTAATGTTGTGCGCGGCATCATCCTTTCATTATCAGAATGTTTTTTTTTTATTCAGTTTCTTTTGCAGGCTGTTATTTTTGTTAATATAGTTTAAGATTCATCCTTTACAGTAATATTGCTTTAATTAGTTGTTGTATGCGTAGTTAACTGGTGATCTGGGATCTTGAGCCGGAACAGAGCACTGTGCATAGTTTTAAATGCGTGAGAATATATATTTTTTAAATGTTAGCTGTTTTGTTGAATAAAAAGTGTATGTATACAGCAGTATTTTGCTTGTTTTGACATATTATTTAAAATTTGTGGCAAGGAAATAATTAAAAAGGTTAAAAAAAAGAGTTAAAATCCTCACTGTGTTAAGTCCTGAAAAGTCCTGTAAAAGAAAACTAATTGCAATGCGACACTTTTTTATGAAAGCATAACCCATTTGCTCATTGAGTAAGCTTATAAACCAAAAACAACAACAACAACAACAACAAAAAAAAAACTGTTTAAATGAACAAGGAGGCAGGTGGAAAACACACCAAAGTCAAATTTTTGCATATAAAATATATTTTCCCAACAACAAAATTGTGGCTAGTGAAAATGGCGAGTGGCTAGTAACGTTGGAAAACTACTACACTGCAAAAAATGCACACAAAAAAATGCTAGACAAGCAAAACATATTGTCTTGTTTTAAGAAATAATATGCCAATATTAAGTGAGTTTTTCCTTAAAACAAGCAAAATAATCTGCCAATGGGGTAAGCAAAATAATCTTATCACAAATCGAAAAACCTTGCTTGATTTAAGGAAAAACTCATTTAATATTGGCATATTATTTCTTAAAACAAGACAATATGTTTTGCTTGTCTATAAATTGCTTCTTAATTTAAGAACTTTTAGATATTTGGACTAGAAACAAGTCAAAAAATCTATGTAAGAAAGCATTTTTTTCAGCCACAGTGGCTGCTGATCAAAAAAGTTAATGTCAATGATGTCTGTGATTCAGTCTGACTATAACACTGTATATTCACTGTATGCATGCTCTTCAACTAGTGTGTTTGCTAATATGACTGATTTGTAATTTGCTTGTTTGTTTGTTTCAGGGTGTGCAGGGTTTACCGGGACTACCAGGACCTCGTGGAAAACCAGGACCACAGGTTGGTTTCTTTACATTATTGTCTCTCATTTACACTGAATTCTAATACATACAGCAGTGTATAGAGTTGCAGTTCTGTTTGTTTTATTTGACCGGCATAACAAACATTGAGTAATTGCAGTTTTAATGTAAAAGAGTGATTAGTACACAGGTAAGAAACAATGCAAAAAAGTTATTCTATATACATAGAAAGTGTAAAGGTACATGCCAAATTGCATATTTAAGCACTATAGAATAGCCATTTAAATAGTGTAAGTAGTGCGTTCACATTGAAAACTCTAAAAATAATAAGTGCACTTTAATTACCCGGATGATGCATTTATTTAGAGGGCAACGCAGTGGGGCAGTTTGTAGTGCTGTCGCCTCACAGCAAGAAGATCGCTGGTTCAGTGTGGAGTTTGCATGTTCTCCCTGCATTCACGTGGGTTTCCTCCGGGTGCTCCGGTGTCCCCCACAGTCCAAAGACATGCGGTACAGGTGAATTGGGTTGGCTAAATTCCTGCAGGGTTAAGCTCCAACTTGCCTCAACACACCTGCCTGGATGCTTTAAGTATACCTAGTAAGACCTTGATTAGCTTGTTCAGGTGTGTTTGATTAGGGTTGGAGGTAAAATCTGCAGGACACCGGCCCTCCAGGAACAAGTTTGGTGATCCCTGTTCTATTGAGTGTCGCCTCTTGGTCATTCTAAGCTCTTTGCTACTACTACTACTATGTTACTGCACATGCTGCTCAATCTGCTCAATTAATGTGCCAACAGGATATTTCTTGTATAGTCAACTTGTTTCTGCTGCTTGCAACAGCGCTATTGTGCTGTCATCAGTGGTGTAGTCCTTGCTATATGCACGTATACTCAGTATGCTTACTTTTTTCCATGAGCTGTTTGGTACCACTTCTGAGTATCAAAAATTGAGTATACCCTCAGTATACTCACTTGTTTTTCTGATTAAACCTCCCTAATTTACATGTATTTGCGTCCCCTTTAACTGTATACCAAACAGGTTTTTTTTTTAACTCACAACTTAATTTGTTAAGATGTGCCTATCTCTTACAATTCTTACCTAAATATATATATATATATATATATATATATATGACACATTTTTCTTTGTTTACCCCAAAAGGATCTGATCCTGATCACCCCTTAAATTAAAATCCTAAAATCGCCCCTGTAAAACAGTATTTTACATTTGTCTTAATTGTGCCGCTAGTGAACGACACTATACTACGGAACCCCGGAAGGGACGTAGTGGAGGAGAAAAAAAATTGGCTGGGTGAAAAAAAAATAATGGGTGAAAGAAAAAAATGGGTGGGAGGAAAATATATATTTCTAAGTTTTTGCGTTCTCTCGCAAAGTTTTGCGTTCCCTCGCAAAGATGTTTTGCGTTCTCTCGCAAAGTTTTGCGTTATCTCGCAAAGTTTTGCGTTCCCTCGCAAAGATGTTTTGCGTTCCCTCGCAAAGTTTTGCGTTATCTCGCAAAGATGTTTTGCGTTCTCTCGCAAAGATGTTTTGCGTTCCCTCGCAAAGTTTTGCGTTATCTCGCAAAGATGTTTTGCGTTCTCTCGCAAAGATGTTTTGCGTTCTCTCGCAAAGATGTTTTGCGTTCTCTCGCAAAACTGTTTCTCCACAAACACTTCCTGTTCCCTGCACTCACGTAAACCCTCCCGTTTTTGCTGAAATTCTCCCATATTTTACCATTCCACCCACTTTCTTTACATTATTGTGCATATGCAACCTCTGAACCAGTGAATGCATGTATAAGCGCTGACTGACAGACGCGCTCCATACAATAAACTGATCCCAGATCAGCGTCTGTACACGCCATTTACAGAGGAGCGGGTGTATGTTTAAACAGACAAATACACTGAATAATATGAAACATCTCCGTCCTGCATGTTTTATTTTAAACAGCTTATTTTCTCTTAAATGAGCACAAACAGTTTCTAAAGTAATGGACTGCTTTCATTATAGATCTGCATTCTTACAGTGACACCTCTGTTATCAAACTAAACAAAACATGAGATTCATTTGCTGCGCACTTGTTTGATAACAGAAGTGTCCCTTTAAATGGCGCGTACAGACGCGGATCTGGGATCAGTTTATTGTACGAAGCGCGTCTGTCAGTCAGCGCTTAAACATGCATTCACTGGTTCAGAGGTTGCAAAGTGAAAGGCGACGATCAGCGCACAGTAATGTAAAGAGGATCGAATGGTAAAATATGGGAGAATTTCAGCAAAAACGGGAGGGTTTACGTGAGTGAAGTGAACAGGAAGTGTTTGTGGAGAAACAGTTTTGCGAGAGAACGCAAAACATCTTTGCGAGAACGCAAAACTTTGCGAGAGAACGCAAAACATCTTTGCGAGGGAACGCAAAACTTTGGGAGAGAACGCAAAAACTTAGAAATATATATTTTCCTCCCACCCATTTTTTTCTTTCACCCATTATTTTTTTTTTTTACCCAGCCAATTTCCTCCACTACGTCCCTTCCGGGGTTCCGTACTATACCGTATATAACACTAAAAACAATTAGGCAAAGACTACTCACAAATCCCGTAACAATGTGCGATTTAAAAGGGTAACTACTAGTATATACTGTAATAGCGACAACAGAAGACAGACTCCTAATAGTTTGGTTTAAAACAAGCATGCACGAATGTGACAATTAAAATAATTGCTGATTGATGTTTAAAGGAACCTATAAAATGTAAAGTATTAAGCCAGTAAAGAAAGCAAGCTAAAAAGCTGTCTTTTCATGTATGCACAGGCCCTTTTGAGTTAACCTAAATACAGGTTACTGATGTAAAAAAAGAAAAAAATTATATATATATATATATATATATATATATATATATATATATATATATATATATATATATATATATATATATATATATATATATAATCTCCAATGAATTTGTCGTTTCTTTACCTACTTTCATTTAAAATTTGTGTTGAGTGTAATACTATCACCTTTTTTTTCTAGGACTACACCACTGGCTGTCAAGGTCAAAAAAGGTTGCTGTCAAAAAAATCTGGTTATTTGATTGGCTTATGTGTTATAAATTCTGTATATTTTAAGTAATTGATTTAGTTTAATTTAAAAAGTCGCACAAAATGACTTTACATCATCTAAACAATCATAAAATTATTATAAAGCATTTTTGGTTTTGTTTTTTTTGGCACAGACTTATTATTTCAGTCCATTTCTAAAGCGCATTATATACCAGCTTAAAGCTCATGGTCAGCATTTGTGTGTATTTTGTGTGTTTTGAAGGGCAAGACAGGAGAAATAGGGCCCAGTGGATTACCAGGCCCACCAGGACCCGAGGTATCCATCAACATCACTTAACGTCTAATATTCTCATGTCACGGATATAACTTATGCTGATTGGTCGATTTGTGCTTTATCCTTTACAGGGTTTTCCTGGTGATATTGGTAAACCGGGTCTCAATGGACCTGAGGGGCCAAAGGTTTGTGTGTGTGTGTTATTGAATTAAACTCTGTGACTGAGCATTTTGGGATGATGCGCACATGTTTTTGTAGCTTCATGCTGGCTATTTGTTCTTCATAGGGTAAACCTGGAGCCAGAGGTTTACCGGGACCTCGTGGAGCCGCTGGACGAGAGGTGTGTTTATGTGTGGTTTGTACAGGTACTTCATAAATGGCTTTTAAATAGACAACTTGTTAATCATGTTCAATTGTAGGGTGACGAGGGTCCTCTAGGACCACCAGGACCATTCGGACTCGAGGTGAGTGAGGATTTGCATGTAAATATGACTACATTAACCCTTGATTGTTTGTTGGTGCTACTAATGTTGATCCTGTTTGTAGTCTTTTTTTATAATGGATTATGTGTAGGCTTTAAGCAAGGTGTTATTAAAATAACAAATTGATTATTTTAATTTAAATGTGGTTTACCATTTTTTTTTCCTGCAGTTTTTTTTTTTTTATATTTGACACACATTGGTCTTGATGATAGACATTTGTATTTGCTCTTTTGAAAGTAAATATGAAAAACCTGTGAATGCTTTCAATTGGCAATATTTATTGTACAGCTTAGTATATTTTTGTTATTTATTTTTTTAAATATTGGACTATATGTTTATATCATTCGCTGTAAATGTGTCTTTTTGATTTTTATGATAAATTAATAGAGTTGTCAGCATTTGAAGTGGATTAAAAAAGTTAAAAAAAAAATACATATATAGTATATGTATAGTAAATAGTATTAGCAGCCCCCTTTATTTTTTCCCCCAAATTATGTTTAACGGAGAGCTGATTTTTTCAGCACATTTCTAAACATAATAGTTTTAATAACTCATTTCTAATAACTGATTTATTTTTTATCTTTGCCATGATGAAAGTAAATAATGTTTGACTAGATACTTTTCAAGACACTTCTATACAGCTTAAAGTTACATTGAAAGG
>NC_141041.1:6230000-6270000 GCF_052040795.2 Danio rerio
ACATTATGTATAATGACTCCATGTTAAGTGTTAAATAAATAATATAATAATTTATTAAATGCAACTATTTTTTAGACAAATTTTTAAAATTTAAATCATAATATTAGAGTTTAAAATGAATTTACACTACCTGACAAAAGTCTTGTCGTTGATCCCAGTTGTAAGGGCAACAAATAATAACCTGACTTACAATTGATCATTTGGGAAAGTGGCCGAAGGGAGATTTTTTAGATGAATCATCTGTTGAACTTCATCCCAATCATCACAAATACTGGAGAAGACCTACTGGAACCCACATGGACCCAAGATTCTCACAGAAATCCGTCAAGTTTGGTGAAGGAAAAATCATGGTTTGGGGATACATTCAGTATGGGGGCGTGCGAGAGATCTGCAGACATCAACACCTGAGGTATCAAGACATTTGTGCTGCCCATTACATCACAAACCACAGGAACGGGCGAATTCTCCAGCAGGATAGCGCTCCTTCTCATACTTCAGCCTCCACATCAAAGCTCCTGAAAGCAAAGAAGGTCAAGGTGCTCCAGGATTGGCCAGCCCAGTCACCAGACATGAACATTATTGAGCATGTCTGGGGTAAGATAAAGTAGAAGGCATTGAAGATGAGCTTAGATGCAGTCCTCCAAGCTCATGATGGAGTCAGACACACTATTCATTCTGTTTCCACTGCAGCATGACTTCTATACAGCTTAAAGTGACATTTAAAGGCTTAACTAGGTTAATTAGGTTAACTAGGCAGGTTAGGGTAATTAGCCAAGTTGTTGTATAAGGATGGTTTGTTCTGTAGACTATCGAAAACAAATATTGCATAAAGGGGCTAATGATTTTGTCACCAAAATCAGTCAAGTTTGGTGAAGGAAAAAATCATGGTTTGGGGATACATTCAGTATGGGGGCGTGCAAGAGATCTGCAGACATCAACAGCCTGAGGTATCAAGACATTTGTGATGCCCACTACATTACAAACCACTGGAGAGGGCGAATTCTTCAGCAGGATAGCGCTCCTTCTCATACTTCAGCCTCCACATCAAAGCTCCTGAAAGCAAAGAAGGTCAAGGTGCTCCATGATTGGCCAGCCCAGATACCAGATATGAACATTATTGAGCATGTCTGGGGTAAGATGAAGGAGAAGGCATTGAAGATGAATCCAAAGTATCTTGAACTCTGGGAGTCCTGCAAGAACAATATCTTTGTCATTCCAGATGACTTTATTAATCAGTGATGTGAGTCATTGCAGAGATGTATGGATGCAGTCCTCCAAGCTCATGATGGAGTCAGACACAATATTCATTCTGTTTCCACTGCAGCAGGACTTTATATTCTATACTGGACATTATTTCTGTTAAGAGAAAATACTTTTGTCTAAGCAAAGTCAGACCTTACTGTCATAATAAAATAATTAAAAATCAAGGTATGATCATTTTATTTTGGTCAAATAAGCGTAATCTAGAGGCCTTTGCCTTTCATATAAGCCACTTCTGACACCAAAATATCAACTAAAAGTCAAGTTATTATTTGTTGTTCCTAAAACTTGGACAGGCGACTATTGTCAGAATCTTAAATACTTTTGCTGTATTTCTATCACTGTTTAAATAGTTTTAATTTTAATGATTTTTTTAATTTGCACCACCTATAAAGAGTGCTTTATGTCAGTTGCACGGTGTACTGTAGATAGTATTGAGATCTATATATACATTTCAACGTCTTTATGCAAAATGCAATGTCTTAATTCTTTTCTGAGGCTTTGTTTATTTGCCCAGTCTACTCTGCCCAGACAACAAATCTTCTCTCTGTGTTGTTGTTTTTCAGGGTCAGATGGGCAGTAAGGGTTTCCCTGGGGCTCTTGGACTTGAAGGGGTCAAAGTGAGAACATAAGCAACACAAACACACACAAATCTCCCTCACACAAACACACATGGTCACTCACACACTCATTGATGTGTTTCAGGGTGAACAGGGAGTCACAGGGAAAGCTGGACCCATGGGTGAGAGGGTAAGTGTGCAGACTGAGTTACAGCTTTAAAACACACACACACACACACACACACATGACCCTCACTCTGAGGATGACCATGGTGTTGTGTTTGCAGGGTCTCGTTGGCTTTATCGGTCCCGGAGGAGAGGCTGGACTCGCTGGAGAAAAAGTAAGACACACTTTAGAGTGTGTGCATTTGATCGAATTTAAATGATATCCCAGAGTGCACCTTGTGAAGCTGATGTTGGTCAAATTTGCATGCTCATTTACATTACAGTTAAAAGCTTCGGTACAGATTGTTTTGACACATCGCCAACTTTAAAAACTTTAAAGCAAGTGAATAGCAAATTGTCATATTAGAGCAATTTCTGATGGTCCATAAATGTGACACTCAAGAATGAAGTGATGATCAGTGTTGGGGAGTGACTAGTTACATGTGAGTGTTACGTAATTGAATTACAAAATAAAAGTAGCTGTAATTTGAGAAAAAATGTGTAATTAAATTACAGTTACTTATGAAAATGTTAAAGATTATGAATGGGGTTACATCTAAACATTTTCTTTAAAAATCTGGGATATGTTGAATAATAATAATCTGTTGCTTTGCCTGTTTTTGATATGCACGATGCCTTCTGCTAAGGCCATTTAGTAAAGCTGTTCTATTCTGCTTGAACTAAATTTCTCAGTAGCGCCGCTACTTTATAACTCCAATAGTTTTTCAGTAGCGAAGCTATTTTTTAGTCAAGTAGCGCAGTAGTGTCCACACAAGCTACATTTACCGATGGTGAATCAATAAGTGACTGCACCGGCATTCACCGAGCTGTGAGGCCGGTGTCTAGCCAATGAAAATAAAGCCATATGATGGCAAGAATGACAATTTTCTCTTCTACCTGTTTTTCGGTGGTCGACAACAAATTTTTCGGTGCGTTACTGCCACCTCTCGCTCTGGTCGGTGACATCGCCAACCAATTAGGCTAACACGAGGAATTGGCTTGATGGAAAGATGACTGAGGGAGAGGAGGTCTATGAACAGTAGAAGTCAGAATTATTAGCCCCCCTTTTTATTTTTATTTTTTCCAATTTTTGTTTAACGGAGAGAAGATTTTTTTTTTTCAGCACATTTTTTTTTCTAAACATAATAGTTTTAATAACTCATTTATAATAACTGATTTATTTTATCTTTGCCATGATGACAGTAATTAATATTTTACTAGATATTTTTCAAGACACTTCTATACAGCTTAAAGAGACATTTAAAGGCTTAACTAGGTTAATTAGGTTAACTAGGCAGGTTAGGGTAATTAGGCAAGTTATTGTATAAGGATGGTTTGTTCTGTAGACTATTGAAAACAAATATTGCTTAAAGGGGCTAATGATTTTGTCCCTAAAATGGTGTTTAAAAAATTAATAACTGCTTTTATTCTAGCCGAAATAAAACAAATAAGACTTTCTCCAGAAGAAAAAATATTATCAGACATACTGTGAAAATTTCCTCGCTCTGTTAAACATCATTTTTGGAAATATTTAATCAATTAAAAAAATAAATAAAGGGGGGGCTAATAATTCTGACTTCAACTGTATGTATATATATATATATATATATATATTATATATATATTGCCTTTACTTTAAATTACCATAGTATTTTAAATGTGTAACACCTGGTTTTATTGGATTTTTAGTTTTTGCTGTTATATACTATAATTTGTTCCTGTTTAGTAAAGAACTGGACTGAACATTTATGCCTCATATGTTTCACTGACAGTTTTATTGATCGCTAAGATTTGATTGACTTGGATTTAAGTCGCTTCCATTTAAAAATGAAAATTGCAAAAAGCTTAGATGTATTTTTTTATTGCAAATGCCACAAAAATCACCCTGCACAGCTAAAATGTTGAGTTTGTAACAACAGTAAACGTGTTTGTGGCAAGGTCTAGTTTTGTGGTGACTGTACTTTATAATTCAATTTATATAATTCTAATTCAAGTGATGAAATATTTTGAAATTCTAACAGTAAACAGCTACTGTAAGCTCACACCTGCTTGGTATAAATGCGTGAAAATGATTTAGTTGAAAATATCCATTAGAAATAAAAAGTAATTAAAAAGTAATTAGTTGTAATCAGTTACTTTACTTTTATAAAGTAACTGTAAAGGTACACTACATATTACGTTTTAAATAGGGTAATTTGTAATCTGTAATCTATTACTATTCCAAATTAACCTCCCCAACACTGGCGATAATGGAAACTATTTAGAATGCATTGCGTAAATAAATAAATAAACAAACAAATAAATAAATAAATAAATAAATAAATAAATAAATAAATAAACAAACAAATAAATAAATAAATAAATAAATATTTTTTGAAGTATCTTCAAGTAGAAAACAGTGTTCTGAAATTATAATATTTCAAAATTTTACTATTACTTTTTGCTGGCGAATGTAGGCTTAGTGAACATAAGAGGCATTAAATGTCATCAGCCCCAAAGGTTTGTACATTGACGTAAATGTTTGTGTATGTGATTAATTTAGGGTGATCGCGGAGAGATGGGTTTGCCGGGACCTCCAGGAGAGAAAGGATCTACGGTGCGCCATGCTTACACGCACAAACTCTGTGCATAAATTCTCAGTGGGGATTTCCTCCCTCAAATTAGAAATGCTGTTTAAAACAGGAAGTTCAACTGTCCATCAAAGTTAGAAAGCCAACTTCCTGCCAGTTGTCAGCTCATTTTGAGCGTCTGGAGTATTTGTGCATTTCTGGAATAATAATAATGTAATTTGTGGATACAAAGTGGGTCACAAACATACAAAACTAACCATTAAGACTAGAGATGCACTAATATATTGGCCAGCAGTATTTATCAGCTATTATTGGATTAATTAAAAGCTATATCATTTATGTAGAAATGAGTGAATGATCTAACTTTTTTAGAGTCTAGGGGCTCTATTTTGACGGTCCATGCGCAGAGCGCAATACGCAGGATGAAACGCTTTCAGGGCGTGTCAGAATGCATTTTTGCTAATTTAAGGACGGGAAAATCCGCTTTGCGCCGTGGCGCATGGTCTAAAAGGGTTGAGTTTATTTTCTTAATGAGTTATAGGTGTGTTTTGAGAATAAACCAATTAGAGTCTCATCTCCCATTCCCTTTAAGAGTCAGCTGCGTCGAGCCATAAGCACATTCGCTATTTACAGGACGCAAAGTAAGTCTAAGTGGAAAAAATGAGCATTTCACAAGCAAACAGTTAAACAGTTGTTTTAACAGAAAACTGTTAAACAGAGCATCTACTGCGTGAGAATGAGAGATAATGGATCTATTTTCGCTCTTGGATAGGGAAACCTTTACGCACAGACATCAATTAGTCTTTAAATAAATAATTGTGTTTGTTAAGCGCAAATATTCGTTTCAAAACTATTTCTAAATTCAGTTCTAATTTCCAGCAAACGAATAAATGAATAATAATAACAAAATGTGCTCAAAAGCCTGAGTTATATCCTAATACACCTGCCATGCCCCATTTGGTCTAAAACCTGACAGGTGGGCAAATCTAAGCTTGTTTTTAATAAAACAAATATAAATATGGATATAATAAATAATACTGCTAATAATAATAACATTATACAAAAGCAAATTGTTATGAATGAACTGAAAAAGCCTCCCGAGATGAAGAATGCATAAAAGCAGTGAATTTTCATATTTATGTAGGCTAGAAAATAATGTTTTGTAATATTTTAATCCTTTATATTTATATCCTATATATATTCTTATTATATCCTATATATATCCTTAATATTTAAATTTTTTCATATGTAAATCATCATTTTTTCATCATGCTGAAACTAGCAAAAGACTATTGCGCCGCACCTTGCGCCACATTGCGCCGGGTGTATGAAAGGGCCCTAAGTCTTTGCAATAAAAAATAAATAAAAAAATTCCAAAATATATTCTGTGCTAAATGTCAGGCCTGATTCTAATGTGTATAAAAAGTTTGGGAAAGCAGCTGATTTGCACCATGCTCAAACACTGGCACTAAACCGTCGGTTAGTTTGGGCAAAATCATCTTGGATCATTAAAGAAACCGTTTGCATTTCAGTGGGTCAATAATTTACAGGACTAGCCAAATTTATAATATTCAATTCAACTTAATCATAAAGCACTTTAAAACCACACAGTGCTGACAACAGAGAGTAAAACAAACTTTAAAATACAAATAAATAAACATAAAATGTCAACATCTCACGCTGTGCTAAAAGCCAGAATGAACGAGTGGGTTTTAAGAAGAGATTTAAAAACAATAATGGTAGAGGCTTGTCTAATATACTGTACAACGGCAACTCATTCCAAAATTTTGGTGCAGCCACAGCAAAAGTCTCATCCCCTCTGAGCTTTCGACTGGTCCTGGGCACACCCAGGAGGAGCTGGTCGGCTGACCTGAGCGAACGAGAAGGTGTGTAAGGACAGAGAAGCTCAGAGAGGTTAAAGGGTGCATTACCAATTAGACACTTAAAAACAAATGAAAGTAACTTTAAAATGGTTCTTGAAATGCACAGGCAGCCGGTGAAGAGAAGATAAAATCGGGTGATGTGCTTGTATTTGCGTGTGCCAGTTAAAAGATGTGCAGCTGCATTCTGAACAAGTTGCAGTCGAGAAATAGAAGACTCACCCCAAAATAAAGGGCATTGCAGTAATCCAAGCGGGAGGTTATATGGCGAAAGCTCCAGCTTTATTAGTTCATTCATTCAACATTCATAGGCTTAGTCCCTTTATTAGTCCGGGGTCGCCACAGCGGAATGAACCGCCAACTTATCCAGCAAGTTTTTACGCAGCGGATGCCCTTCCAGCCGCAACCCATCTCTGGGAAACATCCACACACATTCACACTCATGCACTACGGACAATTTAGCCTACCCAATTCACCTGTACCACATGTCTTTGGACTGTGGGGGAAACCAGAGCACCTGGAGGAAACCCACGCGAAGGCAGGGAGAACATGCAAACTCCACACAGAAATGCCAACTGACCCGAGGTTCGAACCAGTGACCTTCTTGCTGTGAGGCGACAGCACTACCTACTGCGCCACTGCCTCGCCCGCTTTATTAGTTAATTTTATTAAATAACCATGTTCAATGTCAAATAAAAGCGAATGTTTTTAAATGCTAATCTCCTTTGATGTTTATAATATTGTATATATTTTTTTTTACATTAACTCCTCTCAAAATGCTGGACAGTTCAATGTAAAATAGAGCCATTCATTTATTTTTCTTCAGCTTAGTCCTTTTATTCATCAGGGGTCGCCACAGTGGAATAAACTGCCAACTTATTAAGCATATGTTTTACGCAGCGGAAGCCCTTTCAGCTGCAACCCATCACTGGGAAACACCCATACACATTCATTCACACACATACACTACAGACAATTTAGCTTATTCAGTTCACCTATAGCGCATATATTTGAACTATGAGGGGAAACCGGAGCACCCGGAGGAAACCCACACCAACACGGGGAGAACATGCAAACTCCACACTGAAATGCCAACTGACCCAGCCGGGGCTCGAACCAGCGACCTTCTTGCTGTGAGGTGACAGCGCTACCCACTGCGCTACTGCGGCGCACATTCCAATACCAATACTGGTCAATTGCAAACAGTATTTTGCAGTACTAATAAGTTATTTTCTCCATTAAATGAATGGCTCTGGCAACATGGTGGCGCAGTGGGTAGCACTGTTGCCTCACAGCACAGCAAGAAGGTCGCTCGGATATGCTGGGTAAGTTGTCGATTCATTCTGCTGTGGCGACCCCAGATTAATAAAGGGACTAAGCCGAAAAGAAAATGAATGAATGGTACTGAAATGTGTCTGTTTTTTGGTTAAAATCAGTATCAGCCAAACATTACCTATTGATGTATCCCTAAAGTGAAACTATAACAATATTTCTAAAGGTATAAATATGATAATTGCAGTTTATCTTATAGCAGATATAAAAACCCTTTATGTGCTGTCTGAAATGTTCTTCTTGAACAAGCCTTTTTCATAGCCTCCTGTGTCTACAGTGCATCCTAAAAGTATTCATAGTGCTTCACTTTTTTATGCTACAGCCTTATTCCAAAAATTATTAAATTCATTTATTTCCTTAAAATTCTACACACAATACCCCATAATGACATTGTGGAAAAAAATGTTTTTTTAATTGTTGCAAATTTATTAAAAATAAAAAACCTGAAAAATCACATGTGTATCAGTATTCACAGCCTCTGCTGTGCAGCTCTAAATTGAGCTCAGGTACTTTCTGTTTCCGCTGATCATTCTTAAAATGTTTTAGCAGCTTCATTGGAGTTCAACTGTGGTCAATTTAGTTGATTGAACATGATTTGAAAAGGTATACACCTGTCTATATAAGGTCCCAGGGTTGACAGTGCATGTCAAAGCACAAACCAAGCATGATGACAAAGGAATTGTCTGTAGACTTCCGAGATAAGATTGTCTCGAGGCACAAGGCTGGGGAAGGTTACGGAAACATTTCTGCTGCTCTGAAAGTTCCAATGAGCACAGCGGCCTCCATCATACGTAAGTGGAAGATGCTTGGAACCATCAGGACTCTTCTTAGAGCTGGCCGGCCATCTAAGTTAAGTGATCGAGAGAGAAGGGTCTTAGTCAGGGAGTTGATCAATAACCCGATGGTCAATCTGTCTGAGCTCCAGCGCTCATCTGTGGAGAGAGGAGAAATTTACAGAAGGACAACCATCTGTGCAGCAATCCATCAATCAGGCCTGTATGGTAGAGTGGCCAGACGGAAGACTGGAAATTCCCCACCTCAAATTTGCCAAAAGGAACATGAAGGACTCTCAGACCATAAGAAACTAAATTCGCTGGTCTGATGAGACTAAAATTTAACTCTTTGGATTAAATGCCAGGCATTACATTTAGAGAAAACCAGCCACCTCTCATGACCAGGCTAATACCATCCCTACAGTGAAGCATGGTGGTGGCAGCATCATGCTGTGGGAATGTATTTTAGCAGCAGGAACTGGAAGACTAATCAGGATAGAGGGAAAGATGAATGCAGCCATGTACAGAGACATCCTGAGTGAAAACCTGCTTCAGAGTGCTCTTGACCTCAGACTGGGGCGACGGTTCATCTTCCAGCAGGACAATGACCCAAAGCACACAGCCGAAATATCAATGGTGTGGCTTCACAACTACTCGGTGAATGTCCTTGAGTGGCCCAGCCAGAGCCCAGACCTAAATCCTATTTAACATCCCTGGAGAGATCTAATAATGGCTGTACACCGTCGCTTCTCATACAACCTGATAGAGCTTGAGAGGTACTGCAAAGAGGAATGGGCAAAAACTCCCAAAGACAGGTGTGCCAAGCTTGAGGCATCATATTCAAAAACACTTGAGGCTGTAATCGCTGCCAAAGGTGCATCAACAAAGTATTGAGAAAAGGCTGTGAATACTGATGTACATGTGATTCTTCAGCTTTTTATTTTTAATAAATCTGCAACAATTTCAAAAACTCCTTTTTCTCATTGTCATTATCAGGTATTTTGTTAAGACTTTTGAGGAAATGAATGAATTTAATCCATTTTGGTATACGGCTGTAACATAATGAGTGTGGAAATAAAGAAGCTAGTTGAATACTTTCCGGATACTTTGAATGTTCAGTTATTACACTTTAGAGGCAATGAAGAAGAGAAGAGAAATTAAAAGTGAAATTACTAAACCTACACAGACACACAGAACATTTCAGACAGCACTTTTGCTTCTTTTGCATCTGTACCTGTCATATGTTGTAGTTTGTATACACTAGAGGTGTGAACCTATACTGGTCTCACGGTTTGGTTCGGTTACGATTATCATGCCATCGATTCGGTTCAATTCGATATCTCGGTGCATCACGGTGCATTGACGATGCTTTCCATATATAGTGTTATATTTTAGGGGGGAGGCTATAACAAGCTGTATAAACACACAGACACACAGCAACACACTGTCTCTCATTCAAACACATACACAAACATAGACAGCATCAAACAAACACACACACGCACATACACACACAAACAAACACACTTAAGCCCTTGCAACAGGGAGAGCTCGCGCTGAGCGGAGCAGAAAAACTATAAAAACGAAAAAAATAAGCACTTTTCCGACGGTCCCTTACAGAGAGCTCCTCTCAGCGCGAGCTCTGCCGGCTAAAGTAAACGCAGACTGCGAGGGCTTAAACGGAGCAGTGCTCGTAATGTCAAGCGAAAAAAAGAAAGACAGCTGTGAAACATAACCAGCTTTAGCCCCTTTTACACATACAGACCTTTCCGGAAAATTACCGGCAATTTTCCGGAAAGGTTGTATGTGTGAACAGGTCCTTTTTGAAAATACCGGTAAATTCGTTCTGGCTATTTTCCGGAAAGAGAAGTTGTAACATTACCGGCAATTTGCCGGAATGCTGCGCTGTGTGAACGCAGAAGGAATATTTCCGGAATAAGCGCGTGCACGTCTAGAACGTGCTGACGTAAGACTTCTGCTTTAGCCAATCACAACAGTCAGACGCATTTACGTCCGCGCGGTTTATGAGAATAAAAGCCTTTGAATATTTTTCCAGACACATTTAGCTGCTAGAAGTTAGTCAGATCACGTTTATATGTTCTCCTTAATGCCAACTGTGCAAATAATCATTAATAAGATGCTTATGATAAGCCGTTGTTTGTTTACCTTCAAGCTTTGCGTGCGCCTATGAAACAGCCTGTGAGCGCCTGCACACGCACATATTATGAACATCTCGACATGCGAATATGATCCTGTGAAAGTTGTTTACAATATTGATCATCAAAAGAGTTTGTAATTTAGTCAAATGTTTACAAATACAAGCGCAGCCGTTTAAAGCTCATTTGTGGTGAATGATGTAAGAATTTACCGGTATTTTGGAATGGATGTGTGAATGCTCTTTTGCGGAAAATTTCCGTAACGTCCTCGCCTGTGTGAACAGCGCTTTTTTGTATATACCGGTAAAGTCGTTCCGGAAATTTTCCGGATATTTACCGGTATCACTGTGTGAAAGGGGCTTTTGTCTTTCTGTAGGAAACACACTTTAGATCTTTTTAGGGTAAACGTTTTTTGAGTTATTGCCGTCTATAACTGAAAGTGTGTCAGGAAAATCGAAAACAAAACCAACTGAAGCGCGCTCATTTCTGGCGCCCCACTGGATATACAGCGCCCTAAGCAATTGCCTATGGTGCCTATGCCACAGGCCGGCCCTGAGTTGGCTGAGTGTTGTAAATAACGGCGCTCACCTCCCTCGCGACAGAGCGCATAGGAGATAAATGACGTCACAACATAATAACCGGTTATGGTTATTACTGAATCGATACCGAATTGTCCGCGTCTGCATCGCGGTGCACAGAAGAAACAATTAATTTTGACACCCCTAGTATACACATATATATGTATATTTTGTATGTTGTTTCTATGTCTGTTTTACATATTTCTCATCTCTTTCAGGGTCACCCAGGAACTCCGGGAGAAGGCGGCCCACCAGGACCACCAGGCAGTCCAGTGAGTCTGTTTGAGATATTTTTGAGGTCAAAGGGAAGCTAACGGTACCTGCTGTGGTCAGATGAGTGTGCTGTCCGTCAGCTGTCAGACACCTCCTGCATCTACTGCTCTGTGCGGCAGACAAAACAAACAGAGCGAGAGACAGGAGTCAGTCATCAACCCCATAGTGTGTGTTTAATGGCGGACGTAATCTTTTTTATTACAGGGCTCACCGGGATCACGTGGACCCATCGGCATAAGAGGACCTAAAGGAAGACGGGTAAGACATCTGGGCATAATAAGTGCAGAAGTATGTGTGTGTGTGTGTGTGTGTGTGTGAGCGTATGCTTGTATGCCTGTGTGTCTGTGCATACTGTATGCATATCTGTGCCTGCGCATGTGTGTGCATGCATGTCTGTGCATACGTGTGTGAGTCTGTGCATGTCTGTGCGTACGTATCTGTGTGCATGCATGCGAGTGTGAGTGTATACGTGTGTGTGTGTGCGCGTGTCTATGTGTCTGTGTATGTGCGAGCGTGTGTATCTGTGTTTGCTTGTACGTATGCGTGTGTGTGCGTATGTATCGGTGTGTGCATTTATGTGTGCATGTGCGTGTGTGCGTACGTACCTGTGCATGCATGTGCGTGCGTATATGTGCATGTGTGGGTACGTCGTGTCTGGGTGCACGCTTTTCTGCGTGTGCGTATCTGCGTGCGTGTCTGAGTGTGTGGTTATGTGTCTGTGCATGTGTATCTGTGCGTGCATGTCTAGGTATGTGGTTGTGTGTCTGTGTCTGTGCATGTGTATCTGTGCGTGCATGTCTAGGTGTGTGGTTGTGTGTCTGTGTCTGTGCATGTGTATCTGTGCGTGCGGATCTTTGCGTATGTGGGTGTGTGCATATCTGCGTGTGTGCGTATCTTTCCACATGTCTGCGTGCGTGTCTTTATGCATGTGCATTTGTGCGTATCTGTGCGTGTGCGTCTAGGTGAGTACGTATCTGTGCGTGCATATCTGCGTTCGTGACTGCGTGTGCGGGTGTGGGTGTGTCTGTGCGTGCATGTCTGCGGGTGTGGATGCGTGTCTGCATGTGTTTCTGTGCATGCGCACAAATGCACACACGCACAAATGCATATCTGTGGGTGTGTGCGTGTTTGTGTGTGTGCGTAAAAGTGGGTGTGTGCGTGTCTGTGCGTGCACGTCTATGTGTAAACATATGTCTGTGTGTAAGCGTCTGTGCGTAAGCAGGCATGTCCATGCTTTTGTGTCTGTGCATAAATGTGGGTATGTGCGTGTCTGCGTGTGCGTGCCTGTGTGCATGTGTGTGTGTATGTGTGCATGCGTATTTGTGGGTGTATGTCTGTGTCTGTGCGTGTGTGTCTGTGCGCATGAGTGTCTTCGTCTGTTTGCATGCTTGTACTGTATGTCTGTGCGTGCGTGCGTGCGTGCGTGTGTGTGTCATTTATCTTTTGTCTGAAGTAAAACAGCACAACAACTGAAGCAGGTTATCACACATGTCCTCAATATAGTTACTTTAAATCGCTGGATTAGTTAGTTATCCAATAGTTTTTCTTAGTTAATTCATTATAATGGAAAGATACATTACTAAAGTAGCTGTGAATGACAATAAACCTCGACTTGACTTGAACTTGACTTAATCTGACACTATGTAGTTGTCTGAAGGTGTCCTTAGGTAATTAGTTGGTTAATTTGTTAAACCAGCTCTCAATTTGTAAATAATTTGTATTAAATTAAAATAATTAAATGATATATTATAATAGTCAAGTGTCTGACTGTGTTTTAGTACACACACTTAAACACACACGTTGTAAATGTTTTTCATTAACCAGCAGAATCGACCTGAAAAGACTGAGTGCTGGGATTCAATGGAAACAAATGTAGGAGCGTTGAGTGTCTTCATGCGGCTGTCTAGTCTTAGTTAGAGCCCCTCACTGAGTCAATAAATCAAACGGCGTTGCCCTGATGATTCATTGATTCACTGATGCATTTAACCCTGTTTTTGTTTCCTTTCTTCACCACCTCCATTACAGAAGCAGCCAAAACAGAGCAGAGCCTATTACCAATGACTGATGAGTCTTTATTTACTATTGCCTTTATTAAAAACAGATTAAACCCTATTTTTATCTCTAGACAAAACAAAGCGACAAAATGTTTAGTTGCTTGTTCGCTGTTGTTTGCCTTTTTGGAATTTTGCGTAATTGCTAAGGTAATTTGCTACCTTTTGAGTTATTTAACCAAACCTCTTTTAAGACGTGAGAGTGGACTTTTTTGGATTTAGACCAGTGAGTAGCCAACTAGCAACGGCTGCATTGAAATGTAATGTAATAAACCAACAACTGCCGTAATAGCCTAAGAATCTATCTTTGTGGTCAACTGTCTTGCCTGTGAGTTTAACTAATTGGCTAGCTAACTGACTAAGTAACTTACTAACTGACTGACTGACTAACTAACTTAGTAGATAGATAGATAGATAGATAGATAGATAGATAGATAGATAGACAGACAGACAGACAGACAGACAGACAGACAGACAGACGGACGGACGGACGGACGGACGGACGGACGGACGGACGGACGGATGGATGGATGGACTGACGAATGGATAGATAGATAGATAGATAGATAGATAGATAGATAGATAGATAGATAGATAGATAGATAGATAGATAGATAGATAGATAGATAGATAGATGGATAGACGGATAGATAGATAGATAGATACATACATACATACATACATACATACATACATACATACATACATACATACATAGATACATAGACATATAGATAGACAGACAGACAGACAGACAGACAGACAGACAGACAGACAGACAGACAGACAGACAGACAGATAGATAGATAGACAGATAGATAAACAGATATATACATAGATAGATAGATAGATAGATAGATAGATAGATAGATAGATAGACAGACAGACAGACAGACAGACAGACAGACAGACAGACAGACAGACAGACAGACAGATGGAATGACGAATGGATAGATAGATAGATAGATAGATAGATAGATAGATAGATAGATAGATAGATAGATAGACAGACAGACAGACAGACAGACAGACAGACAGACAGACAGACAGATAGATAGATAGATAGATAGATAGACAGATAGATAAACAGATATATACATAGATAGATAGATAGATAGATAGATAGATAGATAGATAGATAGATAGATAGATAGATAGATAGATAGATAGATAGATAGATAGATAGATAGATAGATAGATAGATAGACACACCAACACAATCTCACGGCAATTCGTAACTTTTTCATTTAGTGGCTAATTTGTATGAATTCGTACGATCTAATTCGTACAATTTAGTACGATTTGCTTATCCCCCAATGACGGTTAGGGGTGGGGTCAGGTGCCACGCCTCCTTTTTAAAATCTTACCATTTCGTACGACTGAGCTCGTATGAATTCGTACGAATTAGCCACTAAACTGGCAAAACGTAAAATACTTACGTTTTCTCGTGAGATCAGGCTGGACAGACAGACAGACAGATGGACTGACGAATAGATAGATAGATAGATAGATAGATAGATAGATAGATAGACAGACAGACAGACAGACAGACAGACAGACAGACAGACAGGTAGATAGATAGATAGATAGATAGATAGATAGATAGATAGATAGATAGATAGATAGATAGATAGATAGATAGATAGATAGATAGATAGATAGATAGATAGATAGATAGATAGATAGATAGATAGATAGATAGATAGATAGATAGATAGATAGATAGATAGATAGATAGATAGATAGATAGATAGATAGATAGATAGATAGATAGATAGATAGATGCCATATGACATTCTAACATACTGTACAAAGTTCCTTTAGGAGAGAGAGAGAAACAGACAAAGCGAGTGTGTGCCAGCTGGCAGAGAGTGTGTGATGATATTGTTTCAACAGTCTGATGTTTTTTGGCTGGACACACACAGCATAAGTTAGTGTAATTATCAGTACACACACACACACACACACTCAGCATTCTTCGAGAGGCAGCTAATGTGTCTGGTCTCTTGATGAAGTCCTTGTGTTCAGGTTTCATTTGTAGCAGTTTTACAGGCAAGCCAAGCTGCGGTTTGTGATATTGCAGAGGATTGAGATGTTTAGGTTTAGAGACTTTTTTTAACTGTATGTGTGTGCGTGTTTGTGTGTGTTCAGACAAAGACAGATTCAGCATAGCTTTGTGTCATCAGTAGACCCCTAGAGCCTCTTAAACATTGACCTACATGCACAACCCAATATACGCCAACATATGCCATATATCTAAATCCTATATTACAGCGCCCCCTAGGGTCGGAGTGTGCACTCACTGGCCACTTTATTAGGTACACCTTACTAGTACCGGGTAGGACCCCCCTTTGCCTTCAGAATTGCCTTAATCTTTTGTGGCATAGATTCAATAAGATACTGGAAATATTCCTCAGAGATCTTGGTCATCACGCAGCTTCTGCAGATTTGTCGGCTGCACATCCATGATGTGAATCTCCCGTTCCGCCACATCTCAAAGGTGCTCTGTTGGATTGATAGCTGGTGACTGTGGAGGCAATTTGAGTACAGTGAACTCATTGTCATGTTTAAGAAACCAGTCTGAGATGATTCCCGTTTATGACATGGCACTGGAAGATGGGTACACTGTGGTCATAAAGGGATAGACATGGTCAGCTACAATACTTAGGTAGGCTGTGGTGTTGACCCGATGCTCAATTGGTACTAAAGTGTGCCAAGAAAATATCCCCTCCACCATTTCACGACCACCACCAGCCCGAAGTGTTGATACAAGGCAGGATGGGTCCATGCTTTCATGTTGTAGACGCCAAATTCTCACCCTACCATCCGGATGTCGCAGCAGAAATGGAGACTCATCAGACCAGGCAACGTTTCTCCAATCTTCTATTGTCCAATTTTGGTGAGCCTGTGTGAATTGTAGCCTCAGTTTCCTGTTCTTAGCTGACAGGAATGGCACACGGTGTGGTCTTCTGCTGCTGTAGCCCATCTGCCTCATAGTTGGACGTCTTGATTATTTTCTCTTTTTCAAACCATTCTCTGTAAACCCTGGAAATGGTTGTGCGTGAAAATCCTAGTAGATCAGCAGTTTCTGAAATACTCAGACCAGCCCGTCTGGCACCAACAACCATGCCATGTTCAAAGTAACCTTTCTTCTTCATTCTGATGCTCGGTTTGATCTGCAGCAGATCGTCTTGACCATTTGTACATGCCTAAATTTATTGAGTTGCAGCCTTGTGATTGGCCGATTAGAAATTTTGACAGGTGGACAGGTGTACCTAATAAAGTGGCCAGTTAGTGTATATTTCAGAATTTGAGAAGCACTTTGAGTTCCATTTTATGGAATGTCACAGTACTGTATGTCGTTTGTGTGTGTGTGTGTGTGTGTGTGTGTGTGTGTGTGTGTGTGTGTGTGTGTGTGTGTGTGTGTGTGTGCGCGCGCGTTTAAATTACTGTTTTATTTTTAAACTGACATTATCATTTATTTTTAAATTTCCGTTTAAGACAGAGCACATGGAATTTGTTTTGACCTTTCTCGTTAACTTATTTATTTGTGTGTCTATTTTAGGGTCCTAGAGGTCCAGATGGGGTGCCAGGTGAGATTGGCACTGAAGGCAAAAAGGTAAAGGGCCATGTCTTCTACAGGACATCTAGTAACCAAATATAAATGCAATTAAATCAAAGTTTAACAAATGTTTCCTCACAGGGTCCTGATGGTCCTCCTGGAAAAATTGGTTTCCCTGGACACGCGGTAAAAACCTTACTATTAAATTCTTAGATTGCATTTCTATGGTAACTATTGCCAAACTAGTGCCTCTACAGTCTTTAATTATGTTTTTATAGCAACTATGTGCAGCTTTTGATTGTGTTTCTCTGGCAATTGTTGTCATGTCACTTCAGTCTTTGATTGTGTTCCAATGGTAACAGTGTCTGTCCAATCTCTCCGCAGGGAAAGATCGGCGAGTCTGGGGAGGTGGGGCCAAAGGGATTTCCGGTTAGTTTCTTTATTAAAAAATATTATACTGTGTATTGAGTGATTTACACTCACTGGCCACTTTATTAGGTACACCTTACTAGTACCAGCCTGGTCCCTCTTTTGTCTTCAGAACTGCCTTAATCCTTCATGCCATAGATTCAACAAGGTCCTGTAAATATTCCTCAGGGATTTTGGTCCATATTGACATGTTAGCATCATGCAGTTGCTGCAGATTTGCCAGCTGCACATCCATGATGCGAATCTCCCATTCCACCACATCCCAAAGGTGGTCTATTGGATTGAGTTCTGGTGACTGTGGAGGCCACTTGAGTACAGTGAATTCATTATCATGTTCAAGAAACCAGTCTGAGATGATTCACACTTTATGACATGGTGCGTTATCCTGCTGAAAGTAGTCAGAGGATGAGTATACTGTGATCATAAAGGGATGGACATGGTCAGCAACAATACTCAGGTATGCTGTGGTGTTGACACGATGCTCAATGGGTACTAATTGGCGCAAAGTGTGCCAAGAAAATATCCTCCACACCAATACACCACCATCAGCAGCCTGAAGTGTTGGATGGATCCATGCTTTCATGTTGTTGATGCCAAATTCTGACCCTACCATCCAAATGTCACAGCAGAAATAGAGACTCATCAGACCAGGCAACGTTTCTCCAATCTTCTATTATCTATTGTCCAAGCCTGTGTGAATTGTAGCCTCAGTTTCCTGTTCTTAGCTGACAGGAGTGGCACCCAGTGTGGTCTTCTGCTGCTGTAGCCCATAGAGATGCTCACGTCGAATGGTGGAACTGTGTGAACAGATGCGCAGAAGTCCGCATCTACATTTGCTGACAGACAGTCTGAACTACTTATCGGAATTATGGGAGATGTCAGCCCGACATTATTTAATTGGATCAACATTTTTTAGTTGTATGCCTTACCCCAAATATAAAAATATATATATATATATATATATATATATATATATATATATATATATATATATATATATATATATAACATATTTAGATCATTTACTTTAATCAGTACTATTGGACTGTGGAGAGACTTTAAACCAGCACAACAACAAATGTTTCTGAAGACAATCACCTACTGCACCTTTAACATTGCACTGGAAGTCTATCGGTGGCTGAAAAGCACTTCTGTGCTTATGGCCCGTTGTTCATTTGTCTTCATATTAATTTATTATTATATTAATCATTGATTTATTGCCTTGTCACTATTATAATAATTTAATTCATTCAACATGTTTTATTCGAATGATCTGTTTCTGAAGGGGATTCAAGGGCCATCCGGGGCTACAGGAGACAAAGGAATCGCAGGGGAGCCAGTGAGTGATGCATTATTTCCGTTCAACACACAGAAACATATTTTTTCCACTGTCTTTTTGTGTAAACCGAGGGCTGGAAATCTACTTTGCGTCTTCTGGGTGTTGAGCAACTCAGAGTGATGAGTTTAAACCAGGGGTGCTCAATCCTGTTCCTGGAGAGCCACCTTCCTGCAGATTTCAGTTGCTACCCATATCAAACACACTTGCCTGTAATTATCAAGTGGTGTTCAGATCCTAATTAATTGGTTCAGGGGTGTTTGATATGGGTAGCAACTGAAATCTGCAGGAAGGTGGCTCTCCAGGAACAGGATTGAGCACCCCTGGTTTAAACACTGTGTATTTTTATCACATTCAGTCCTCAAATATAGATCAATTAAATGGTGTAATAATTGATGTCTGCTTTTTTATTAGGAAAAAAAAATCAACTCTTTGATGCACAAGCTAAAAAATAGATATAGAAAAAATAAACTCGGGTCACTTTAGACCCATGCAGTGCATCAAAGGGTTAATAAACAATATTATGGTGATAAATGTATTTTCTAGTGAGCACTCAAGTTCATGACCTAATTAGTTTTTTTTTTTTTTTGGCACTCATCTCTCATTTGTAATTAGATCAGTGTTTGTGATTATGTACTGAAAAATGTAAATAAGGTTTAGCAGTAGCTTTGCCAAGATATGGAAGCTGTACAAACATACATATGCACACACACACACACAAACATCTGCTTCACGGTTTAACACGTTGGCTTCAGATAATGGGGGATTGCAATGTTGAAATGAGTGCCTGTCTATGTTTTCTAGTATGTATTACTGATACATTATTTTATTTGTTTGGGACAAGGGACCGTCAGGACCTCCAGGAACACTCGGGCCTCAAGGAAATCCCGGACCAAAGGTAAAAGACGCCACACGTACACAAACACTATTTTTTCTTTTGCTTCTGTCTGTTTTCATTCCCCCTGATTGTGATTGATACTGATATTAAAATGATTAGCCTTGATTAATCCTGTTTATACGCTGTTGATTTTGATTAATGAAAGTAATTTCGTTTCATTAATCCATCTGTTTTGATAACAAAAAAGACTTGTTTATGTTTATCTTTCTCTCAGGGCCCTGCAGGAAAAGTTGGTGATTCTGGACTTCCAGGAGAACCTGGAGAAAAGGTGGGATAAATATCAACAATAGGGGTGTCACGATTTCGATTTTTAATCGAAATCGATCGAAATTTATGCTCAATTTCGATTATCGAATCAAAAAATTGAATCGTCGATGCTGCCACGCCCCCATGTCACGTCAGCTTGGCTTGCCAAGCGGGAAAAAAACAGGCTTGTTGAAGTGCTTGTTAAACTGCAGAAGCAGGAGACCCGTCGACAGAACTTAAACCCTCTTCTCTTTCAATGAAGTCGCCGGTGTGTAAGCATTTTGGATTTCCAGTGAGTTATGTTGACATCGTTCGTGTTGTCGACAAAAAAAAACACAGTTTTGCAAGCTCTGCTATGTACGCATTACGTACAGTTCGTACGATAGACAACACCGGCATCGTGATCCTCCGCCCGCCCCCGTTGCAAATCCGCTCGCAAAAAGTACACACTCAGGCCCTGTTTACACTGTCTTTGTTTTTAAATGGCATTTTAGAACGAAAACGATTTGACATCCACAGTGGCGTGAAGCATTTCTGAGCAGCCCTCCTTCCTTTCTACCTCTGAAAATGCACATCACGTGACCACACAGACACAGACGCACACAGCCATGCGCTCGAGACAGCGGGTTCAGGCAGTCAGAGGACTGTTTCAATCTTTCACTCACTTGTACTTTGTCATTTTAGCGAACACCTCAGATACTGTTGGCTGGTCCCTGTTGGTTGTGCGTCTTTTTTTACCGACGCCATTATAACGACACAGATCACTGCCTATTCACGAGTCCCGCAGAAAAAGTGATTGACAGGTGGTAATTATGTGTGTATCTTGCCTTTATTCATTTACTGTATGATTTGTTTATGGGTAAAACAAAGACCATGCAGGTCAGGTAGTTTAAACGGTAGGCTACAAATAATTAATTGGTCATTAATTAATTATTCATAATCGAAAATCGAATCGAATCGTGCCTTTAGAATCGAAAATGTAATCGAATCAAGGATTTGGAGGATCGTGACACCCTTAATCAACATATATACATATAAAGTGAAAATTATTAGCCCTGTTTCAAATATTTCACAAATAATTTAACAGAGCAAGGAATTTTTCACAGTATTTCCTATAGTATTTGTTTTTTTGGAGAAAGTCTTATATGTTTTATTTTGGCTAGAATAAAAGCAGTTTTAATTTTTTTTATAATTTTTTAAATCAACCTTTTTTTTTATCACCGCTGACCGGTCATCAATTGACAATTTTGCCGAGACCCCGTAGTGGGTGGGATGTATGTAGATTGCTAGACGAACATTAACCGTTTTCTCAAAGGATGACAAGCTAACAAAACATTGCTGCAACTCTGATACGAGTTTTATTTATAGAGAAAACTAAAAAGCACTGCAGTGTTTGGGTGTTCAATGCTGGATATTATTGCCTGGACGGTGCGACCGCTTTACGCCGTCTACACGTGTCACTCCTAATATGAAAATGACTTGCACGTGGAAAAGACGTGATATGTAAACGCCCCTAAGGTTTGCTTTCATTTGCAATCTACAGCACTTGATCTTTTTCTTGCACAGACAAGCTGGAATCACCTTATTTAATACATTGACTTTTTGGATAATGTTAGTTTGTATAATACAGGCTTGAGTTAATCAAGCTTATGTATTTTGTGTGATAGGCTATGATGATAATGAATAGCCATTATAGGGGTGGTCAAAGGCATATCTAATATTTTAATTATTAACATTATTATTTAAAACAGAGATCAGAGTGAACTTTTTCTCAGATTCAAAGAGCTGATGCCCCATACATCTTGTTTTGATGTCCTTCAGGGGGATATAGCCTTATTTAGGGGGGTCAATCCCCCCAAAGCCCCCCTGTAATTCGCAACCTGGTTCATTGGTTCTTCCCTGGGCCTTTTTTCGTTGGCAAAGAAAATTTCCATAGATATCTGTTACTTACTCATTTTGCTGCTTGTGGGTTAAATTTGGGTGCTTAAGTGACGTGATGTAGCTGAGAGAATATGGTCATTTTTCAAAATAAAGGATTGTTCAGACTCAGATAATAAATAAAACAGAAATAATTAGTCATTTCTTGTGTGACCCTGCACCAATTGATCCAGGGACCGGTACCGGTTGGCTGCCCAGGGGTTGGGGACCACTGGTCTACAGAACAAACCATCATTATACAGTGACCTGTCTATTACCCCAACTTGCCTAATTAGACTAGTTAAGCCTTTAAATGTCTCTTAAAGCTGAATAGTATTGTAATACTAATACTAATACTGGTAGTCTTCATGGCAAAGATAAAAGAAATCAGTTATTAGAAATGAGTTATTATGGTGAGAATTATTATGTTTAGAAAAATCTTCTTTGCGTTAAACAGAAAATGGGGGGGGGGGGTATACAGGGGGGCTAATAAATCTGGCTTCAACTGTATAATTCATTTTGAATACTATTTATAAGACAAACTATTGTTCATCTAACAGGTTTAATACATTTATATGCAAAAAAGTAAATAAATAAATAAGCCATGTTTAAATTTGCCCTAATTTTAATAACAGATTATTAACAAAAGTCCAACACAACTCAAATAAGAGCTCATATAGCATGCGGTCAACCATCTGGAGATTGCTAATCAACAATTTCCTCCTTTCACAAACCATCTGAGTTTAAATAAAGTCTGCATTTTTAAGAGCTGTTGGCGTTGTTTAGTGCCCAATTCATGAAAAGAGCCTAAAATTAGTGTTAAACCGTTTCCCATCATTTTCTTTCAAGAGGTGCTATTATGCAGCACTAAATGACTGTTGCTAAATCCGATTGTGTTTGGCAGCTCAGATCTGCATTGAGCTGTTGAGTATATATGTGCCAGATGCAGCCTGAAGAGGAACCATATGACTACATTAGTATTGTTAAAGTTAGATAACGTCAGCCTGAGCTCGGCATTGCTCTCTGACGCAGATGTGCAGTCACACACCATTGCTCATTATTGGCATTTCACTGACTGGACTCATGTATTTAAAAGGAACTTGTTATAAATAATGAAAGCATCTGTGTGTTTGGACTCTTATTATGTGTTTTTATTGTTTGCACAGGGGTCAATCGGGCTTGCAGGGAATGCTGGGGCTGCAGGACTTATCGGAGCAAGGGTGAGTGTTAAATATATCTGTGAAAAGCTTTTTAACAGTTTGTCGAGTGCATCGCTGTGGTATATTTGTGGCATTGACTGTTAGCTTGTTCATTTATTTGACTAATTTGAAAAATGTTAGATGTCTACTTGGAAAGGGTTCGAATTTCTGGATAGTAAAATAAAAAAAATATAAAAAACAGTGTTCCATTGGGAATGATACAAAAGTTAAACACTACACGGTTGAGTGTGTAAGTGCTTAATTCAATTCAGTTCTTCTTTATTTCGATAGCGCTTTATCAATGTAGATTGCGTCAAAGCTTCTTAACATAGAAGTTGTAGTAAATTGAAACTGCTTCAGTCAACCCAGGCTCATTCTGAAAACGTAGACCAGCGAACGTTTCTGGAGATCGCGAATATGTCCCGGGAGGTATGTATGGCTGCATTTCATTTTTTCAAGCGAACACTACGGGGCGGAGTGACGCTAATACCTTTCGCACTTGCCGGCTGACCGCTTACCTCCGTGTGGAGGGCTTTCCCACCGCAATCAGTTTGTTCGGTCAGCTCATCGTGTGCGTCGGCGGACTTCAGATGCAGAGAGGAGGAGTTGACAAAGGCGTCCGGGTTCGAGAACGGGGAAGAGCGGTTCCAGAAATCAGGTAAGACAAAAACAGAATCCAAAAAATTAAGCGAACGAGTTCATAACAGGGTGAGAACGTGGTGAAATCTGAAAAAGTAGTAAAAAAAAAAACAGACGAGGGTTTTTCTTTTTCTTGACGGCTTTTCTAAATTGTTGCTCGGGTTTAGGGAAGTGAGCGGGCGGGCGTGTCAATCGGTAAAACTGGTTGGGTTCAGGGAAGGAGGAGAGTGGGTCAGCCGATTGGCCGGTCGCGCAGTCAATCATTCAGTCAGTCAGACAGCGGCCTCTGGTGGGTTGACGCGAGAACAGCGCGGGCACGAACAGCACTCGCGAGAGACGTTCGAGATACGAAAAAGCGCACACAGCGGCCTCTCGCGGATTCGCAAAAACAAAAACTGCACAAATACGTACCTCCCGGGACGTATTTCGCGGTCTCCAGAAACATCCGCTGGACTACGTTTTCAGAATGAGCCTGGGTTGGCTTCAGTCCAGTTTTCAGAGTTGAAGTTCAGTTTAGTTATAATTGTAAAGTGTTTTATTTGAGACGCATCTTCTGTTTGTCTGATACAGGGAGAACCAGGTTTAGAGGGAGAGGCTGGTCCCGCTGGTCCTGATGGCACAAAGGTAATACTTTTTAAACTTTTTTTATTTATTATTATTATTATTATTATTATTATCATTATTATTATTATAATTGTTTATTTATTTTTTCCATTTTGTATTTTTAAAAGACTTGATTATGGGAGCATGTCATAGAAAACCCCAAACAAATCTCCAATAGAACATGGCATTTTTGTTAGGGCTGCACAGTGTTGGAAAAAGTGCACATTGTGATTTCTTTTTTTATTCTGCGATATTTATTGCAATATGAATACAATTTCACTAGATGAATTAAATAAATGTTTGTAAAGAATCTATAATTTTAGATTGATTGGGATGATTCTGTTGGGGAGTGCATAAAATATTATAAACAATCTACAAGCATAGACAAAATCAATAAAGAGAAATATGCTAATTAAATAAACTGTGTTTATTGTTTTCTTGGGAGTCGAACTGTATTCACGTATACAGTAATTTAATAACCAAGTGTAAAAGAATACAGCATAGTCTTCGTTTTATAAACAATTCCATAAAATTAATCGTTTTAATTATTTTTGAAAGGTACAACGGTAGTTTCTTATGCCTGAATGCTTTTAAATCTCACACAGTCATAGGCCTCAAAAAACATTTGCAAAACGATCAGTCTAATCCAGACTCAACATTGTGTAGACTCGCGATGTAACTATTGTGAATGATCACATTGCGAGATCTACACTAAAACAATAGATTGTGCAGCCCTAGTTTTTGTACTTAAATGAGCATTCTTCATCATATGTGCAAAGTTTGGTGAAAATTAAATTCTAAAATAAAAATTTGCCATTTTCAACCCTGGCTTTAAAAGGTACCTATTACGCCCATTTTTACAAGTTGTAAAATAAGTCTCTGATGTCCCTAGAGTGTGTATGTGAAGTTTCAGCTTAAAATACCGAAGAAATAATCTTTTATAACTCTTTAAATCTGCCCCATTTAGGCTTTGATCCTAACTGTGTCATTTCGGTGACTGTCGCTTTAAATTCAAATGAGATTGTGCTGTTTTCAGAAGAGGGCAGAGCTACAAATGCCTGTGTGTCAGCATAGTGGCAGATTCAAGAACAATACCAATGTCCTATTCTAACAAGGGAGAGATGGTCTCTAATGGGCGGGGCTTTCCCCCTCTGATGACACGTACAAAAGGAGAATGTCAATCAAACACATTTTTACTATTGGAAGTTGATTATATCCACAGACTGTTGTCACACAATTGTGTTTAAACCTTTTATAAAAGTGATTTTTGCATAATAGGTTGTCTTTAATATGTAAATTACATACAAATTGTAACACTTTATAAGTTGCTAAATTAAATTTAAAAAGTATTGCCTAAAATAAATTAGTATGTCATTCACACATTGAAACTATGAGGGGAAATGGCAAATGTATGTTATATAATTCAATTTTTGTTTCGCAAACAGATTTTGTACGTATTGCAATGGTCTGTTTTTGCAAATGAATGCAAGTTTTAGTGCAGAAATGCATTGCGGGTTTGGTTTAAATCCGGAAATACATTGGAGTTTTGCATATTACATTTCAACTGAACTGTGCTTTATGCTTCTATATTTAATATTCAGTTATACTGCATTATATTTTTGACTGGACTAGCACTGTCAGATGAGAAAAACAGAACTGAACTGAGCTAAAAGAAAATGTCATGGTCTTCTGCAGAGCAGCTTTATAGCTGAATCAAGCTTGTTTTATAATTGATGCAATTTTGAATCAACTTTACATTGACTGGAGCTGAATAATTATTGTATTGTATTATGTTAATGGGTAATTATGAAACATTTCACAACTGATTAACTTATATTATAGTATTGATATAACTTGAATCAACATTGAAGGCTGAAGCATAAGTTCTGTGATTGGTCGGCTGCATGTTTACAAGTATGCAGTCCTGTGAAGAAGCTCCGGATGGAGACTGTTGTTTTGTGTTCACCTTGTAATTAAAGTTGTTGCCCGTGCACTGATTCCCACCTCAAAATGAGCGAGTTTGGGCCACTTGTACTATAAGGTATCGCTCAGGAAAAAACCCATGAACAAACCCGACACAGAGAAACACCTACTGCCAACTAGCATTTCTGAAGTGTTACTGCAGAGCAAAACAAATAGCGCGCAGAAGTATAAATGCACGGCTACAGCCGTTGCATGCGCCGTGGGTCACACCGATTACTTGATGCAGAAGTATAAATCAGGCTTTAGTTAATAGATTATTATCTTAGAATATTATCTTAAATTTGCTTATTTTTATGCTTTTATTTAAACAATATGTATTGCATTAAGCTCTGTATTAATAAAGTTGACTTTTGAACAGGGTGAAAAGGGTGACATGGGCACAGAAGGTGAGCAGGGGGTCAGAGGTGACCCTGGAATTAAGGGGAAAGACGGGCCACCGGGCGACCCTGGACTTACTGGAGTCAGAGTGAGTGATGCAACATATTGCTTTTTATTTTACTTTATAAATTTGTGTTCAAAATAATAGGAGTGTGTTGGAATAAAAAATTTAGTAAAGCTCAAAATATATATAATAATATAATTTTTAATGCATGCAGAAAAGATTGGGAATATGAATATACAGTACAATAAAAATGTAATAAATATATAATAAATATAATAAAAATATAATAATAAAATATAATATAATAAAAATTATTATAAGGATTTTGAACACAACTGTTTATACACACAATGTGCATGATGCATGTAGAGTTTAGGATTGGTAAAATAAGCCAACAATAGAGTGATATTCTACTCTCAAACCCACCAAAAACAAAAGATATGTCAGTCTTTAGTGGATATGAACATTTTGAAATGATACACATATTTTGCAAAATTCTGGAAGGTAAACTGCTTTACAATAAAACCCACACATTAAAAATAGAAATGTTATAATTGTACAAATACAAATAATGTTTTATGGAATATTATAAGTCTCAAAAAGCATTTTATGATGTTATTGAATGCTGTTATAGTATTTTCTGATTCTTTCCTTATATTTCTATTTTTTTTGTTTATATTTTAGTATTTTGATGTCATTTTTGTAAATTTTTATTTAGCTTTAATCTATTTGAATTTTAATAAAAAAACATTTTATGATGTTAGTTCCCAGATGTGCATTCTTTAGTAGGATTTTATTTATTTATTTATTTATTTATTTATTTATTTATTTATTTATTTACTTTATTATTTTTATTTATCTGTTTATTTTATTTATTTTTATTTATTTGTATTATTTTATTCCACTTTATGAAAATGTCAACTTATTATCATTTTTATTATCATTTTAATTAACAATAAGAACACTGGTCTGTCTTTCCTAGTTTGCAAAATGAATGTAGAATTTTGGTTGATTTATTTATTTATTTATTTTTAATTAAAAAATATATATATATATATTTTATGCCAGTCGTTATGTCCGATATTTGATTGTAAAATTGTGGTAGGTATTTAAAAAACAATCATTTGCATACTGTATTTCAGGGTCCTGAAGGAAAATCTGGTAAAAGTGGCGAGAGAGGGAAACCAGGGCTTAAGGTAAGACATTTGAGCTTCTCATCATTTAGTTTGGTTTAAAATCATCTTTAATATCGACGACACTTGCATGCTCCCCTGCAGGGTGCCAAAGGTAACATCGGTCATCTGGGCGAGACGGGAAGTGTGGGAAAGATCGGGCCAATCGGAACCACTGGACCAAAGGGCTCTCGAGGAACTATCGGACATGCGGTAAACACACACATACGTTCTCATTCAAGTCATTGTGACATGATTATAATCCTTTTTTATTTTTTATATAATACAGCAGGAATTATCAATGCAATAAATGTACTTTCACTTCCACTCCCCCTTCAATGACATCTCTTTTCTGATTGGGTGTAAGGTCTGTCAATCAAATGAGATCCACCAATAGGAAACACCATCTTTATCACACATATTTTCACACTGATATACAGTTGAAGTCAGAATTATTAACCCTCCTGTGACTTCACTTTTCTTTTTTAAATATTTCCCAAGCGATGTTTAACAAAGCAAGGAAATTTTCACAGTATGTCTGATCATTTTTTTTTCTTCTGGAGAAAGTCCTATTTGTCTTATTTCAGCTAGAAGAAAAGCAGTTTTTAATTTTTTTATAACCATTTTAAGGTGAATATTAGCCCCCTTAACCAATATTTGTTTCCGATTGTCTACAGAACAAACCATTGTTGTACAACGACTTGCCTAATTAACCTAACTCTTCTAATTAAGCCTCTATATGCTACTTTAAGCTGAATACTAGTATCTTGAAAATATTTAGTCAAATATTATGTGCTCTCATCATGCCAAATATCAAATAAATCAGCTATTAGAGATGAGTTATTAAAACTGTTATGTTTAGACTTTAACTGTATATCACAATAGGGAGTAACACACCATTGAAAAGTCCATTTAATCCTATATTTCAGTTTAAATGATCAATATGTTGATGACTTTGCTTTAATGTTAACAAAAAAAAACTGTCTTGCCATTTTTGTGTGGCTGATTTTTTCATGTGATGAGCTAAAAACGGTAATGAAGTTGACTTGTGTGTTTTAGGGTGCTCCTGGGCGTATGGGCTTGCAGGGCGATCCAGGTATATCAGGATATGAGGTGAGAGCAAAAGGCAAATGTAATTATGTTATAATATTAGCACATCAACTATCATTGATTTCCACATCATTAAACATGTTTATCGTACATTAGAAAGGTACATTAGAACTTTTTTTTTTATTTACAGGGTCACAAAGGACCTCAAGGTCCAATTGGACCCCCGGGACCAAAGGGTGCAAAGGTAAAGCATATTTATGACTCTATTTGTTTATAAATGTAGTACTTGAAAGTTTAAACTGAAAAGTGTCATTAATTAACTTTATAGCTTTTTTATTGATATAGTGCCTAATTCAAACGAGTAAAAAGAGCTAATATTTAACCGTATTGTTATATAATATAATTATTGTATAATATAATATTAATACTATTATATATTAAAATATTTCAACTGTTGTGCAATTTAAAGTGTGTCCTGTTCAAGAAATGCTTTTCATTTTATGTCAGTCAGTAGGTTTAATTTATTTGAAAGAAATTTTTAGACATTGAGAATGTAATAAAATTTAGTTAGATCGCTTTTATATATTTTAAGCATGTAAAAATAAGTTATAGATTTAATTTTTACATAAACATGTCTGTTATGCTGACATCTTTATTGCATTTTATATGCTTAATAAGTGTAAAATAACCTTTTTGTTAATGTAATTTTATACAGACACCAAAATGAGACAACGTGTTTATAGTTATTTATTTATTTATTTTTATTTATTTATTTAAAATTTTTATTATACAATTGTATTATAATGTACAATAATTACTTATTCTTATTATTACTTATATTTTATGCATTTGCATATTTTAGTAATGCATTTTCATATTTTAGTAATGCATTTGCATATTTTAGCGAATTATATAATTAAAATGTTTATAAATTAATTAAAACAATTAATAAATGTAATTATTATTTGTTTACAATTATATGTAAATATTCATATTTAATTTTTATTTTTTGTTTTTAATTGATATTTATATTTGTCAATTTATTTATTATCATTATATAGTTTATTCATTTTATATACTTAATGTGTATAACATTATAATATACAACAATTACTTATTTATTTACATTTTATGCATTTGCATATTTTAGTAAGTTATATAATAAAAATGTTCATAAATTAATTAAACAACATAATTAATAAAAAGCATGAAATTATTGTACGTTATTTTTATATATGTAATTGTTCATATTTAATTTAATTGTTTATCTTTAATATTTATATTTATCTATTGATTTATTATCATTATAGAATTTATTCATTTTATTTGCTTATTAAGTGCCTAAAATAACCTTTATGTAAATATAATTTTATACAGACATCAAAATAGGACGTGTTCAATGTGTGTATAGTTATTTATTTATTTTTATTTTTTATATTACAATAACATTATAATATGCAATAATTACTTATTCATTTATTTATATTTTATGCATTTTCATATTTTAGTGAATTGTATAATGAAAATGTTCATAAATTAATCAAAAACATAACAGTTTATTAAAAACATGAAATAATTATCCATTATTTATATATTTATGTAATTGTGCATATGTAACTTAATTGTGTATTTTTATTGATATTGTTATTTATTAATTTATTTATTAATTTATTTATCATCATTATATAGTTTATACATATTTCATTTGCTTATTAAGTGAATAAAGTAATCTTTTTTATAAACGGAGTTTTACAATGTGTTTATATTTATTTATGTGTTTTTTTAGACAGACAACATTTAATTATATGTTTCTAGTTTGTTAATAAACTACAACTTTATTTAAGATACATTTATGATACTTTGTTTATGTTAAAAAAGCTAATAATCAAATAAAAAGCAGAGGCATAATAAAACAGCATATAAAGAAATACAATAAGAGTAATTTAATTATACAGGTAAATAAAATAAAATCTTTTGGATTGTTTAATGTTCTAGGGTGAACAGGGGGATGATGGGAAGGTGGAGGGTCCGACCGGTGCACCGGGTCTCAGAGTGAGTCTCTTGTTTTCGTTTTTATATCTGTCTGTGATTTCCTCTAAATTCATTAGCGATTTTCACAACTTTATGCTTGTTGTTTTGTGTATTTTCAGGGTCCCGTTGGAAAGCGGGGAGACAGGGGTGAGCCAGGAGATCCAGGATATGTGGTGAGATAAACACAGCTACCCACAGTGCATACTATTGTCTTTCTGCATATGAAGAATATTAGCTCATTTACTTGTGCACAGCAACTGACTGTTTCCTATATTATATTGACAATCGCCAACTGGGGTTAAAATGTGTTTAACATGATAACTGAGTAAAGATTTTTAAAAATGTGTTATCGATTGCATCCTGATGAAGACTTTTCGGACAGTTTTGATGTTAGATAAAAATATCCTCCAGCAGAAATGTGGTTCGAGTAGAGATGTGTTCACTTAAACCATAGATATTTGCAGAGAAAAAGTTGTGCCCTATTATTTGTGATGATAGCTAAGGAAATGGTAAAAATGGGTCATGTTTATTGGTAGGAGTTTATTTAAATCAAAGATTTAGTCAAACATAATAAGGTTTCAGTAGGTAACTGCGTTCATTAACATGCACTATGAAAAATACTATTTCTGCAGCATTTATTGATCTTACATGATTTTGATATCTACAGTAAATAGATTTTTAAAAATCTTATCACTTGTAAAGCATTTTTGATTAACGTTAATAATTGCATTGTGAACTAACATGAACAGTAAATTAAAAATATAATTGAGCTTTTTATTCAGTAAAATGAAGGTTGTGTGATGACAAAAAAAGATCTTTATTTATATTTTGCTTTGCGTTTTTGTGCTGGTACCAGTAGATGGCAGCAAATCCCTGTTTTATTGAGTGATTCACTGAATCATTTATTCAAACTGTTCATTGTAAGTGGCTAATTCGTTTAGAAGCAAAGCATGTGACTTCATATATGAGTGAATGACTGAGTCATTGACTGTAATGATTTGTTCAAAAAACAATGAAGTCAGGAACGGAATGGATTAGTGCATGAGGCTTTGTTTAAAACTATTTTCATTGGTAAAATAATAATAATAATAGTAGTAATAATAATAATAATAATAATAATAATAATAATAAGGCTTCTAAATATCAATAAATTAAAGTTAACTTCTTTTAAATCAGTTGTATAAAACCATAGTTTTATACCATAAGCACAAACCAATTGTGCTTATGTCATATTAGTGAATGACATCATATCTTATAAATATAAAAACATATCCTTTTATTGATTTAATTTTTCTTAATAAATTTTAACTTGTAATTATATTAAAGCTTATGTCAACTGCATTCCAAAAGTCAGATAAATACATAGATAAATGTTAATTAAGTGCCCTCAGATATCCTGACTGTGGTTAAATGTAGACATTATTATCTATTTTATTGATTACTTGTTTATTTATTTTTTTATATTTTAAAATGTTTTTTATGATTTTATATATATATATATATATATATATATATATATATATATATTTATATATATATATATATATATATATATATATATATATATATATATATATATATATATATATATATAATCATAATTTTTTTTTAAGGTCAAAATTATTAGCCCCTTTAATCTATATTTTTTATAATATATAAATATATAATATATATTTTATAATTCAATAGTCTACAGAACAAACCATCATTATACAATAACTTGCCTAATTGTACCCTAATTACCCTAGCTGTATAGAAGTGTCTTGAAAAATATCTAGTAAAATATTATTTACATTTATCATGGCAAAGATAAAATAAATACATTATTAGAAATGAGTTATTAAAACTATTATGTTTAGAAATGTGTTGAAGAAATCTGCTTTCATTCAAACAGATATCGGGGACAAAAATAAACAGGGCAACTTATAATTCAGGGGGGCTAATAATTCTGAACTCAACTGTGTATATATAATCGCTAATGTTTATGTAGTTTATTCTAGCTTTGTTCCTAGTAAACTTCAGCACTTTGTTTACTTTTGTATACTTTACATATAAATCATTATAAACATATTAAAGGTTTTATATTTGCTGTGCTATACAATAATAATAATAATAATAACAACAATAATAATAATAATAATAATAATAATAATAATAATAATAATAATAACAATAACAATATGTTTTATTTATATAATTTTCAAAAATAATATTACATTACAGCCTATTTAAACCGTATTCTAACAGGCTTTACAGATTCCTAAACATTATAGTTTTTACATTGTTTTGTGTGCATTTGCAGGGTCAGCAAGGTGTTGATGGTTTACGTGGAAAACCTGGAGCTCCTGGACTGCCTGTGTGTATAATATCATATCAGAACATGATTTCCTACATAGCTGCACTCCAGTGCACAAAAAAATGTTGTTATTAAATGTATTTTTAGGGCGATCCTGGTCCACGTGGAACACAAGGCCCTAAGGGATCCAAAGGAGAACAGGTAACGCCACGCTATGCTCATATGGGTGTTATCAAGTGTGCGTAGGTTTTGTAGGATTTCAGATTTCATTATTTATGTTTTGGATTGGCAGTCATAAACAACATGTGGTAGAAATCAGAGCCATGTCACATACTTCAGTAAGATGAGTTAGATGTGTGTGTACGTTCACGCTGTATACGATTAGTTCTTGGCGTTACGTCTTTTTCTCACATGCTTTCTGTTATTGTCTGTCGTTTTCTCTCTTTCTCAAAGGGTCAGAAGGGCAAACAGGGTCAGCAGGGAGAGCGTGGCAGCAGAGGATCACCGGTAAGAGGACAAAACACTCAGAAATGTGATTAAAAATAAATATTCTAAAATAATTTGTATAGGGAGAAGAAATATGAATCTATATTCAAATTTCAAAGACATAAACTAGAGCAAAACCATCTGCCAAATTAAGAAATATGTGCATAATTAATATAAACGTAAATGACAATTGTGGAATTTAAGCACTCTCAGTGTCATTACTTTACAGCAAAAAGAAATGTACACATTATATCATTATATTATGCATTAACATTATAATGTACAATAATTGCTTATTTATATTTTCTGCATTTGCATATTTTTGCGAATTATATAATTAAAATGTTTATAAATTAAATAAAACACAACATAATTGATAAAAACATGAAATAATTATGCATTATTTATATATATATTTACAACAGTTCTGTCTGGTTCTTGAATCTGATTGGCTGATAGCCGTGATCTATTTCAGTAATATCAGCACCCATACAGCTTCTTTACTCTTTGTGTATTACTCCGCCCACATACAACGAGTAAAAAGCAGACACTACAGATCTAAAGTTTAAAAGATGCTTGCTCAGCTGTTTAACTGTCAGCTTATGATTTGAATCCAAGGTGGAAGAAAGTAGTTCCTTATACAAAAGGGTTTTGTTTTTATATACATAATTATGCCCTCAAACTGTTGTATAAACGCAATATCACACTCGTAGCAGTGCGATATGGCTGTATATCGGCTCTGGTGGGGGCATATATATATATATATATATATATATATATATATATATATATATATATATATATATATATATATATATATATATGACAATATTCATTCTTGCCGGGGGTGTGGGGGGTTTGTATTCACCCATCCCCAGTCCCCACCAATGTAAAGCGCAAACCTACGCCCTTGTGATGGATCAAAGTGAACAAAATCTTCACTTCCTAAAAAAACTGGCACCAAATAATAACATAAAAAACATAGCAGTGCGATATGGCTGTATATCGGCACTGTTGGGGGCACTAAGCACACACTAAGCAACGCACGCCTCCCACCAGTGCCGATATACAGTCATATCCCACTGCTACGAGTGTGATATTGCGTTTATTGCATTTGTGTGTGTGTGTGTGTAATTGTAAATTATTTCATTTTTAATTTATATATATATATATATATATATATATATATATATATATATATATATATATATATATATGAGCAATATCACACGAGTAGCAGTGCGATATGGCTATTTATCCACACTGGTGGGAGGCGTGCGTTGTACCTTAGTGCCCCCACCAGTGCTGATATTTCCTATAGTTATATAATTTATTCCTAATTTATATTTTTCAGTAAGGTATTTTGTATAAAAGCATCTGCCAGATAAATAAATAGATAATACCAAATGGCTCTTTTTTGTTATATAATAATAGTTTGTTATATAATATGTTAAATATTGTTAAATAATATTATTATTTAAAAATATGCAAGTATGCATGCTTATCTGCATATAGCTTTTTATGTTATTTATTAGTTATTCAAAGTAAAATAAATTTTTAAATAATGTTGTTAATATTTTTAGTTGGTGGGTGATTCCGCTGTGGCGACCTCTGAAGTAGAGACTAAGCAGAAAGAAAATGAATGAATGAATTAAATAATTTTTTATAATGTATTTTCATTTATTTTGTGGTGAAATTACATTTTTTGCTCTACATATATCACCCTAGTACAATTTAATGGCATTCCCACATTTGTATCTTTCCCTTTTGCTTAAACATCCCTTTCTGTCTGTCTTCTCCTCAGGGTGTTGTTGGGTTGCCAGGTCCTCGAGGTACTGTGGGACGAGAAGGACGAGAGGGTTTTCCTGGTACAGATGGACTTGCTGGAAAGGATGGAAGCAGAGGAACACCTGTAAGAGTTCATCAGCAAACCTGTGATTCCTGATCTATGGTCTGAACAGTATTTCTTACAGATTCTCTCTCTCCTTCAGGGCGATCAGGGAGATGATGGAGAGTTCGGTTTGCCTGGTAAACCTGGTGCACCTGGAAAAGTTGGCGTCATCGGTTTACCAGGCCCACAGGGGTCATTCGGTCCAAAGGTCAGAATTACATTTCACCAAATTTATAACCTTTTAAATTCATGTTTCCTAAAAGTATTTATTTTAAAATGGCAAGGTTAAAAAATAGGATATTATAATTATTATAACATTTATATGTACTTTTATATGGTTTTTACTATTATACAAAAAAGCACAAAATAATGTCAGATCAAATGTTTTTTGCTATAATAATTTAAATATGAATGAATGCGCAATGTCCTCCTGTGAATTTTTCTTTCCCAAATATTCAAATATTTGCCAAGTGCTGTTTAACCAAGCATGAACATTTTCACAGTATTTCCTTGTATGATGTATCTTCTAGAGGAAGTCTTATTGCTTTTAGTTTAGCTGAAATAAAATCCGGTTTTTACTTTTTTTTTTATTTTAAGTCAATATTGTTAGCCATCTTTAGAAATGTATTGTTTTTAACTGTCTACAGAACAAACCACTGTTGTCCAATAACTTTCCTAGTTAACCTAATTAATCTAGTTAAGACTTTAAATAATACTTTAATGTAAATACTAGAATCTTGCACAATAACTAATAAAATATTATTTACTGTCATCATGGAAAACACAAAGGAATTTAGTTATTAGGAGCTAGTTATTAAAACTATTAAGTTTAACGATATGTTTAAAAAAATCTTTTCTTTGTTAAACATCACTTGGGAATTGCTTGGAAAAAATAAAAAACAAATAAACATTTATATATACAGTTAAAGTTAGAATTATTAGCCCTCCTCTGAATTTTTTTTTCTTTTTTAAATATTTCCTAAATTATGTTTAACAGAGCAAAGACATTTTCACAGCATGTCTGATAATATTTTTTTCTTCTGGAGAAAGTCTTATTTGTTTTTTTTTTCAGCTAGAATAAAAGCAGTTTTTAAGTTTTTACAAACCATTTTAAGGTCAAAATTATTATCCCCTTTAAGCTATATTTTTTCTTGATAGACTACCTAACAAACCATTGTTATACAATAACTTATCTAATTACCCTAACCTGCCTTGTTAACCTAATTAACCTAGTTAAGCCTTTAAATGTCACTTTAAGCTGTATAGAAGTGTCTTGAAAAATATCTCAATATTGAAATATTATTTACGGTCATCATGGCAAAGATAAAATAAATCAGTTATTAGAAATGAGTTATTAAAACTATTATGATTATAAATGGTGCTGAAAAAAAATCTTCCCTCCGTTAAACAGAAATATATATATATATATATATATATATATATATATATATATATATATATATATATATATATATATATATATAGTTTGGGTTTTTATATCCATATTATAAGGCATTGTTATTAGAAGTCGAAGTTATTATATTATATTATTATATACAAAACTTTTTGTAAATAAATAGAATATAATTTAAAAATACATAGATTTTAAATGTTTTTTTTTCCTATTTATAAAATGTTTATATTTAAAATGACAAAAACTCGAAATATAACAAAATATAGTTAAATATGTCTATATAGTATGATCTTATACATCATGCAAATACTGCTTCATGTTGATGTGCTGATGTATTTAGGGTGAGCGAGGTCTCCCTGGTCACCCCGGCCCTTCAGGAAAGAGAGGATTTAAGGGAGGAATGGGTCTTCCTGGACCTCAGGGAGACCGGGGATCTAAAGGCCAACCTGTGAGTACCACACACGCGTATATACACACATGTTGATTTTGGTGGTTTACAAGTAGGATATATATGGTTTTAGCATCAATATAAATATGTGCAAATTTGTAAAAGTCCAATTTCAAGTCAATTTAAACTATTTGGACACAAGAATATAGATTTTCTTTAATCCAACAAAGTTTCATTGGGTTATCGATAAAGATATACCATGTTATTATTGAATTTCTGTACGTTAATACTGTTAAACTCCACCAAAAACCATCAAGCGTTTATTTCATTTATATGTGTCTTCGATTGTTTTCCTCTGTGCTTTAATTTTTATTCTTACTTATTTATTTTTTTTTGGTAAGCTAGGGAATAAAATGAACTAAGGCAACATGATCGTTCTCCTAATTGCCCACTGCTAAAAATCTTTTAAAATATGAAGCAACCCCCCACAGAGCTCGCTGAGGCCCCCTTGTAGGTCAGGACCCCCCTGTTGTAACCGCTGACCTAGGTCATACCCATGTGATTATGCAAATTTCTGTCCTCATAATCCCCTAAAACCTGTAAACAAACACACACTATTAATTCAATTTAATTCAAGTTTATTTGTAAAGCGCTTTTTACAATAACTATTGTTTCAAAGCAGCCAGGGCCAGCGCGTCCATTGAGGCAACGTATGTGACCGCCTAGGGCGGCAGAATAGAAAGGGCGGCGTCCGTGACAGTTATGTCCGCGATACCTCCCTCACCCTCCCGTCGTCTCAGTTATGTCCACGATACCTCTCTCACACCCCGCCGCCTCAGTTATGTCCACGCCTAGGGCGGCTAAATGAAGAAGGTGGCGTCCGCGACACCTCCCTCAACACCCGCGCCCTCAGTTATGTCCGCGAAATCAATTTGATAACCGGTCACTTCGGTTTTCACTTTCGGGTTGAGGGCGGCATGATGGTCCTTTGCCTAGAGCGGCAGTTCAGCTTGCTCCGGCCCTGAAAGCAGCTTTACAAATGTGCACACTACTGCATTACAATCAAATTCAGTTAGTTAGCATGACTTTATTAGTTAGTACTAACTTAAATAATTAACTAGTAACTAATAGCTTTTTACATTTAAAGTTATTGTATATAAGTTAACCTGCAGTTATATATATATAGGTGATGTCTGTGTGTACATGTTCGATGAAGTGTATTAAGTGTATGTGTTGTCCTCGAAAACGCTATTAACACTGCTATTATTCACCATTGACTCACATACACACTGTATCCTGCTTACTAAAGACCCAGACTTTTTGTGAGCAAAGCATTAATAGTAATCTTTGATTTAGGGTGACATCGGGGAACCCGGCTTTCCAGGAATGCTGGGAATGTTTGGACCAAAGGTGAGTTTTTTTCAGCCTTTGCCAGACATTCATTCATTCATTTTCTTTTAGCTTAGTTGCTGATTTATCAGTGGTCGCCACAGCGGAATGAATCACCAACTCATCCAGCATGTGTTTTACACAGCAGATGCCCTTCCAGCTGCAACCCAGTACTGGGAAACATGCATACACACTCATTTATACACACAAACGACTGCCAATGTAGTCTACCCAATTCACCTATAGTGCTAGTGTTTGGACTGTGGGGGAAACCGGAGCACCCGGAGGAAGCCCACTGCAACACTGAGAGAACATGCAAGCTCGGCACAGAAATGCCTACTGACCCAGCTAGGACTGGAACCTGCGACCTTCTTGCTGTGAGGTGACAGTGCTAACCACTGAGCCACCGTGCTCTCCCCTATTGTCAGACAGTATCTGATTTTAAAAGTGAAAAACAGAAGTGTGTGTGTGTGTGTGTGTGTGTGTGTCAGCCCAAGAGAAACAAACACAAGACTAGATTGATCATTTCGGAAAGTGTATCTTCCTCTGGGACGTGTGTTTTCCTCCACACACTCAAAGAGCCTCATAATTCACACTAACAGAGGTGTGTTTTTGTCAAGAGGCGAGATGTTTTTCACAAAACCCGCAGTCAAGAGCTCATAAAACAGGACAAGCATGTGTGGTTGTGGTGTCACTGTGCTCTCCTAATTCATGCAGACTCAAACTAGAAGAACTCGAGTGGAAAAATGAAGCCCACCGGTGGTCAGTGGTCTGACAGTGAGGAATAGCCACATGTTTTCATGCTGTCTGTGGTGTCTGAATGTTCCGCTTCATTGACTCTCTTCTCTAGAGTTCTTCATAACACACACACGCACACACACACGCACATTAAACCTGATGTTGGGTTCGACACAGCTGTGTATTTGTGTGTTGTTTGTGAAAGCTTTTCCGGTTGTTTGTTCAGGGGCCTCCTGGAGACTTTGGACCAAAGGGGATTCAGGGACCCAAAGGACCCCAAGGCAACATGGTGAGAAAACAAGCATCCATCTACCTGTCTGTCTGTCTGTCTGTCTATTCATCTATCTATCTAT